>NC_046156.1:146261139-146272353 GCF_011064425.1 Rattus rattus | reverse complement strand
GAAGCGATGCATTGCTACCCAGGAACTACTAGCGAAGGGAAGCCGGTGACATTAAACATGCACCTTTCCCGGAGATTCCCCGAGTGACCTTAGATTGGTCCCATTTAGCTGATAGAATTGGAGGTAGCATTTAGATTGGCTATGAGTTTCCTGCTTCTGATCTTTTGGATTATCAGGGTTTTTAAATGTCTTTCCTACAAAAAAGACAAATATAAGAAAAGTACAATTTATTATGTTGGAAGCCCATTGGTGGCTGGCATCATTACCATGACATCATTCTGTGAGTAGCATATGAAACTGGCCCTAGCATTCATGTGGTAATTTGTGCCAAAACAAGTTTGCTGAGTGATCAAGACAAGAGAGATGAAGTAATAGAAAATATTTGGTAACTTAAGAACATACGATTTTAAAGTTTTAAGCTTGGAAAGTTGTTATAATCATACAAATATTATTTTAAAATGTTTTATGTGTTCAAACATGTATGGCTTAATTAAACGATTAATGAAACATATACATCTAAAGAAAACGAGAAAACTATCATTATAAGAACTGTGTCTGTATCTTTAGTGGGTTAGAGACTCTGGTGATGACCCATTCTGTAGCCCCTGCTAGGCAGGGTGTGGTGACACTGGGTGCTGAGGACCACAATGTATGGGTTTTCACCATTGGTTCCAAGCTCTGTGTCAGGATCCTCTCTGTCCACATAAGGTTTCTACTCTGGAACTTTTGGTCAAGCTCAGACATAAGCAAGGGCTCAGCCTTGTGAATAGTCCTCTGGGTCTGTTGCAGGGTCTTTAAGAATGTGACAGGGGAATGGCTAGTAACTTTTACCTAGTGAACATCTCAATATGGGGGGCATCTGACCCATAGAGCAAAAGGTAGGAGGTTAGCCCAATTTTCATAGCTTTCATCGACAGATTTATTTTACCCTTCCTGATTTTTGCAGCCTCTATGCATAATGTAATTTAGATGAAATATAGGCCTTTTGCCAGATTTAGGGGAAAGTTTGATCATGAAGGTGAGGGTATTGTCAAATCTCAGAGATAAGAGGCAACCCATACAGAATTTTTGTCTTCTTGGATAACAGCAGAGAGTATGGGTCTCTTTGTTCAACAAGAACTGCCATCCATTTGCCCTCCTGTTTCTTTTTGTCACTTGATTTCCTCCCTGTGTTCTTTCTGTCAAGGTGAGGAGTCCCCTCTCTCTAAAGAGGGCCTATGGACACTGGCATTGGCAAATGCATGTCAACTGTTCGTAGTATGCATGTCTTTGCCCTTCTCCCAGCAAAATGAATGGGATAAAGCCAGAAGGTCAGCCCTTTGTGCTGAAGTCCATTGGCTGAGGGACTGGGCCTATATCATCCTGGGTGGTGACCACTGCAACCTAGTATACCTGATTTCATGTTGAACAAAGCTGCTCCATATAAAACCTCTTCATGTCTGTAGGAAGTGCAGAGTGCAGCTGCAGTGGAGCCCAGAGTGGAAGCCAGAGGCTCCAGCCAGCCCCAGAGCAGAGCAGGATGCAGCAGCCACAACTGCAGAGGTAGCAGCAATCAGGCCTGGGTCCCTGCTTAAGACGGGAGACAAGCTGATCACATCCACCTTCTACCACAGCTAAGGGTGCTTCTGTGCATGCCAGACCCCTGCCTGCAGGATCTGAGATTTGAGCTGTTGATCAGAACTGGAGAGCCAGAGCCTGGGCAGTTCCTGGAGTACATTTCCCTATGAGGGTTGTTATGGGGCCCTCCATCCACGGGTTATGTCCCTCCTCTGTCTGGGGGAGTCTGATGACCTGAACTTACGTTGTATTGAGTGGCCTTTAAGTTATAATCTGGTAGGGCTGGGTGTGGGCTGACGGCTATTGTTTTATTAAGTCAGGATATGGTTCTGCCAGAAGATGTTATTTCAATGTTACATCCACTTACTGCAGTTCCCCAGGAGGTCCATTACAATGATGAGATGCTAATAACAGTTCCTGGCACAAAGTCAATGTATTTATGTAGTAGCAACTGATCAAAAAAGCAGGCCAAATAAGATCAAGTTTTTGGATAGGGCCACTAGCCCTCCAGGGTTATGCCTGAGACATCCATCATAGCCATCCTACTCCACAAAACCCTTCTGGGCCTGTGTCCACTACCCACCACTGCTCAGGAGCTCCACTGTTAGGACCACCATAGCAACTGCAGCCACAGTTGCTGCCAGAAGAGGGGGTGCATGGATGGGACAGCATGACCCATGAGCCTATGGGAAGTTGTATCATCCCGGGCAGCAGGCTGTTGTCCCAGGAGGGCTCACTCCCTTCTCTTTTAGATCTTTGACTCCAACTGCAAGAAGTGACAGAAGATACAGAGAGATAAATACATAGAGAAAATTATCAGGGTCCCAAACTATACATTCATGCACCTGAAGAGACCATATGGACCCCAGGTCATATCCTCACCACCTGCATCTCACTGGCATCCTAAAACAGAAGGTGCCTTTAACCAGACTTAACTCTAGAGGTGACAAACCAGGCAACTTTCAATTTTGATCCATTTTTGGGCTGGAGGTGTCAGATTCTTTTAAAGCATTGGCCGTCAAAGAGATTTCATGAGAACATCTCCAGGTTGTACAACCTTCTAGAGTCTTGGACTATTACATTCTTTCCAGCTCCAGGGATTCAAGCTCACCAGTGTTTCAAGGTCTGACCCGAGATGGAGGTGTTACTGGGGAGTGGACCTTTGAGGTTGCAAAGGCCCCCACCATTCCCAGTTAGCATTTGTTTTCTTCTACTTCTTCATCAGCATCAGAGCTCTCAGCTGTTCATGCCTCATGTTCTTGCTCTAAAACGCTGAAATTGCAAGTCCACAATTAAATATGTTGTTCTATATGTCGCCTGGGTCACCTGTTTAGTTCTTCTTAGTTCTAGCATTCTGTTAATTGAAATAACAACAAAAATCAAGCTTTCTGATTTTGTAGATTCTTTGCCAGGGCATGGTAAGATCTAGCTACCTTCATTGTGATGATTTTCAAGACTATACTGATTTCTAAATCTTGGTTTTCTCAAAGACTGGAATGGTTCCCTTGTCAATAACAGATGGGACCTGCTGATTCTTTTTACTAAGTCAGGTAATTGTGAAGGGCAGGAAAAGGAAGCTCTAAACCCCCAACTGCAATTAGCTATGAACTTAGCTTTGCTGCACATGGAGGCCATTCTGGGAAGAGAAAGCCATTCATTCCAGGCAGTCCAATGAGAGGAAGTGATTGCTTCATCCAGAGAATAGGGCTGAGAGTTAAAATTTGCATTTGATAAATTCCCAGGTAACGGGCTACTGGGTGCTTGTCCAGGTCACAGTTTCAGAAGTGTTGGTCTAGCATGCCTGACTGGTAAGAGGAGGTTGTGCAGGTTTGATATTTATGGAATTCTACTTTCCAGAACTTCTAGGAATACATGGCAAGTAGGCTTGAGTCTAAATGAATAAGTTGTCTTCATAGTTTGCATGGTGGGTAGTGTTTGTTGATCATCAACTTGACAGCACCTGGAATCTCCCTGGAGACACACCTCTAGGCACCCAAGTGGAAGATCATTTGATAATTAGCTCTATTATGTAAGGCATTACTAGATTTAGGTTAGCCTCTGGACAAACCTGTGCAGAACTATTTGATTAGACTAATTGAAGTGGGAAGACCCACCCTCTATGGTTGACTGGGATAGTGTACTGGATATGGTCGATGAAGTGATTTGAATACCAGCATCTTCCTCTGCTCTCTGTCTGCAGTCAGTACAACAGCTCTCAAGCTCCTGCTGTCTTGACTTTCCACTATGGTGCATCTTGCAACTATAAAACAAGTAAACTTCTCTCCCTTACCTGTTACTTTTGTACACATATTTAATCAGAGCAACAGAGAAGTGACAAAGCCAATCAACTGTCACTTAAGCTCCTGAAAATCCACAGGAATCTCAGCCAGGAGTCATAACCTATTGTCCAGGAAAACTGGAAATTTGGGGGGAAGAGACACTCTTTCACAGTGCTTCTCCATTCACAAGCATTTTATGGGAACACAGACACTCAAGAGACAGAAAGTGGTCAACTGCAATGGAACTGAAAGGACACAGACCCCAATCACATGGTGGATCCCATGAGTCACATGGTGGATTCCATGAGTCAGAGGGTAGATCGATCCCATTAGCTCTGCTTCCTAAGCCACCGTGTACTTATCTCCTTTTTCCCTGCTACCTGAATCCAGCTCCATCTTGCCTGAATCTTTCTGCCATGTGTCATGCTATTACCACTTTGATTTCCCATGATTCTGTGCTTTTCCCTTTGTATTCTGATGGCCATGGTGCCTGTTCAAAAAACACCATGCTGTGACGGATTTACTCCTGGTGATATCCTATAGCCACATAGTTGAATTCAATCACTAACCTTAGTGGTTTCAATTCTTCTGTGCCTAACACTAGTTTTTGTTCACATTTAGAGGACAGAACCTTTGACTCCTTTTTATCTTTGAGGGGAGTCTTTCGACTAGGCTTCTCTGCCCCTGCACATAGAGTCCCTATGTCCCCTTTCAAATACATAAATCATAAAATACCCCTCCCTCTGATTCGGTTGGTTTCATAGCATGAAAAACCAGGGCCAGGCTCTTTACAGATTCATTACTTCCTTACCTTGTCCAGTACAAAGACTGCAGCACTGTATCAGATGTGACACATACTCTTATGTTCCCTGGTGCCCCTGCCCTCTCTGGTCAGAGTCCACATCCCAGGGTGAGCCCCCAACTCCATCCTATCCCTAGCCTGAGCCCGAGTCCTACTCTGAGACGGAGCCCATGCCTTAGCCTAGCCCGAGCCCTAGTTGTGACTCCAAGAGCCTAAGCCCCAGCTTGAGCTCCCTAGCCCAAGACCCAGCCCTAGACCTGGCCCTAGAATCAACCCCTAGTCCCAGCATGAGCCCGAGCTCCGACCTGGCCCCGAGCTGAGACCAAGCCCCTATCCCAGCCAGAGCACAAGCCCCAGCTCCCATCCCTGGCCCAAGACTCCAGCTCAAGCCTGAGCCCAGCCCAGTCTCCCAGCCTGAGCCCCAGTCTGGAAAGCCTGAGCCCAGAAAGCCAGAGCCCGAGCCCGAGCCCGGCCCGTGCTCCCAGCCGAGGGGTCAACTAAAATACAATTTTATTAGTCTGGTCTCTTAGTCTGCAGCACATCTATCTAAGCTCTTATGGCTCTTAGAGTCTCTAGAGAAGTAGTGTAATTTTTATAGAGGACTGCATTTATATGTTACTTGTCCTTTCCCCTTGCAGCGCTTTTATTACACTTATTTGTTCTCCACGCATACTGTCTTAGGTAATATATGCCCAGGGGTATTCTTTTTTTTTCAACTCCAGGCCATTTCATACCTGTTTGTCCTTTTCACTTTGATAAGTCTCCCTTAAGTTAAGGACATTTTCTTTCGTATTTTTTGTTGAGAATTTTTGTTTGTTTGTTTTTTTGGGTTTTTGCTTTTGACCCAAGTTTCTTTTCCTCTCCTTCTTATATACTTTTATTGTCTTTTATCATTTTATTATTATATTTGTTATTTTGTAGAAAAGATGTTTTCTTACAGGATTGACTTTTTTTCTTTTTTTTCCTTTCTTCCTTCCTTCCTTTCCTTCCTTCCTTTCCTTTCCTTCCCTTCTTTTTTTTTTTTTTCTTTTTTCGAGCTGAACCAAAACCAGTGCCCATGCTTGCTAGGCAAAGGTCACCACTGAGCAAATCCCAACCCCTCTTTTCTTCCTTCCTTTCTTTCTTTCCATTTCTTCCTTTTCCCTCCAATTCTTTTTCCTCCTTTTGATTTAACATATTCCCCATCTATGCATCCATTCCTCCTATCATCTCTTCAATGCCTGAGACTCTATTCCATCTGTTGTAGTTGTTATTAAAATCTGCCTCTGAGAGACTGAGTTCCTACATTTTACTCATCCACATCTCCCTGTTTAGGTTTTCTTATTCATTTCTTTCACAAAGTTAGGGTTTCTAGATTTCTTTTATTTTTCTTTAAAGACTTCATCATATGTGCAAAATGCTGTTTTGCAGTCTTTTTTATTCTCGTTCTTCAGTCATGCTGACATATTCAGGGCCTTCTGTGATAGTGTTGATGGGCTCTAATAGAGATTTGAATGCCCTGGCTGTACTGGTTGTGTTTTTATACTAGTCTGTAGGTATCTGGGATTGGTAATTCTAAGATGGTAATTAAGATGGTAATTCTAGGTGCTGGTGTCTGGTTTTGTGTGATAAGTATTTGATCTCAAATCCATGAATTTCTACCCATCCTTTTGTCCATTTAGTTTCTGACAAAAGATGCATACAAGTTTCTTTAGTATTTATGACATAATCCTTAATTAGCAGAAATGGGCAGAAAGCTATCCTGCACTATTATGCATATTTCAGCCAATAATTCCATTACATGGCCTTGCCATGGTTTTGTCTGAC
Organism: Rattus rattus; assembly: GCF_011064425.1. Lineage (NCBI taxonomy): Eukaryota > Metazoa > Chordata > Mammalia > Rodentia > Muridae > Rattus > Rattus rattus. Next base: position 146,265,909 of record NC_046156.1, on the reverse strand, counting down.
TGTTTTTACCCCACTAGCTAATTCTATGGCCATTATCTAAAGATTTCCATGGTGGCTTCTCCTCTGCTCTGTTTACCTTCTTCTATCTACCCCTTGTCATGGTCTCCTCCCATCCTGAAGCTGGGGAACACCAGGAAATGCATCTCATCCACCCTGCACAGCTTTTGAGGATAGGTAGGCATTTTATTTACAATTCAAAAATAACTTGGGGCAAGGTCACTTAAGAGTATGGATTAGTGTTTTCTTTTCTTTTGTTTTGTTGTTGTTGTTTTTCATTTGGCTTTTGTCTGTTTGTTTGGTTGGTTGGTTGGTTTTTGAGATGCAGTTTTTTTATTAGGTATTTTCAAAAACAATTGTTTGATTAAGATATTCAGGGGGTTCAGAGAAAGGACCAATTGCTTTCCTTAAATCTTGTGTGTGTATGGTAATCAAGAAATTCTACTAAAACTTCTGAAGGGCCCTGTTACCCTTCAGCCCCAGGGTTTACATAGGTACCTCTGGATATTCTCTAATTTACTTTATTGATCAGGATGGTCTTTGCTGTTTTTTGTTTTTGTTTTTTTCTTTTTTTTTTTCGGAGCTGGGGACTGAACCCAGGGCCTTGCGCTTGCTAGGCAAGCGCTCTACCACTGAGCTAAATCCCCAACGATCAGGATGGTCTTAAACTCAGAGATCTGCCTGTCTCTGTCTCCTGAATGCTGGGATTAGAGGCGTGTGCCAGCATTCCAGGCTAGTGCCCTGAATAATTGCAAGAACTGAGTAGTCTCTCCCTGGTAAGAAAGATTTTGATATGCATGCTGTGCAGACTTTTCAGGGAGTCATGAAATCAGTGTGGTCTTGCTGACTCATGCCTGCTGAGGCCTGCCTGGCTCTGCCAGGTAGTGCCAAAGCTGCTGATTCATGTTTACTATCCAGAGTCTACCAAACTGGATCATGATGTATCTGTGAAGGGTCACAGAGTAGATCAAGCTGCTGCTTGACTCAGAACTAATCTGTGGATTTCCATCTGACAAACAGATGGGAGTTGCCCAAAGAACCATTTTAAAAAGTCCACCCCCCCATATTCTTTTCTTTTTTCCCACTACCCTCTGGTAAAAATGGCTAAAAGGAAAGTTAAAATACTTAAGAACCATCATTAAAAATAGGTTTTAAAAAGTTGCAGTTATACTCCTGCTTTTTAGTTCCCGAGAAACATCCCTAAACATTCTAAAACTTGGTGTGTAGACTAGGGTGGTGTTAAAACTTACAGAGATATGGGTCTGTCTTGCTCCTGAGTGCGGGGATTAAAGGCATGTACCACCACCCCATCCAGTCAAATAGCTCTTGAAAAGCTCTCACCTACACATGACATGGTGCTGAATCTGTTTCTACCACATGAAATCACTAAGAGATAATGACACTCTTTTATTCCCACCTCGAGTGGTTCTGTTCAGTACCTCTATTCCAACACACATGATCCAAATTATTCTTCTGCCTCTAATGTTGTTTTACTTTTCTTCTGTTGCCATTTGGAAGTTAGTGTTGAAATTAGAAGCTTTAAAAGTCAATAAATAAATTGCAGAAGTTAAAACATGCACATAAACGATAATCAATACTTTATATGGCACAATGGTCAAGATATTTCTAAATTTAGAAAAATATGAGGAACATCTATCACGTTAAAGATACATAAGAGTTATCTCTGATAATTTTCAGTTATACACTTACTTAATAGAAACTAATGTTGAAAGCACTATTAGGAATCTGTGTCCTTTTCCTGACAAAGAACAGCATTAAACCATCTGTGTGTAAACTGAGGGCAGGCAGCCATTGGGGGGTCAGTGCTGAGCCTCCCATGGTTGAATCCAGATACCCAAAGATGCTGCTGCCAAAGGAAACCAGAAATCAGAGAAGTTACTCAGCAGACCTGAAGGAACAATACTTAAATTACTGGGGCTGGCACTCCCTGAGGGTACTGGAAAAACTATGAACTTTTTCTAACTTTTGGGGCCAGCAAGAAAGAGAAGGAAAGAGAGAAAATTCTCTCTCTCTCTCTCTCTCTCTCTCTCTCTCCCTCTCCCTCTTCTCTCTCTCTCTCTCTCCCTCTCTCTCTTTCTCTTCTCTTTCACACACACACACACACACACACACAAATACACACACAAACACACAGAGGAACGAACACATGCACTGAGTGGATGAAACAAAAGACAAAGTCCAATAACTTCATATACACAAATGTATGCATACAAACACACAGACGTATATGCATAGAGACCTATAGACAGACATATGTACATTCACACATAGATTAGTTAACGCAGACCTCTAGCAAGCAGGCTTCAAACATTTCATACCTGGATGCATAAGTACACACAATAGGTGGCCTAGAGCAACACACACCCAGACAGGCAAAAGCTTTTACACATATACCTACATACATATACATTATTATGGGTGAAAGGAACAATGTTCCAAACTACCATAGACACAAACGTTACACATACACATATGTGGTGAATGAGGGTGAAAGCTCCAACCCTCATTCATGCAAACTCTGCACATATACATATATACATACATACATGTGTACATGCATACATACATACATGCATACATGCATGCATACAAGCACACACAATTGATAGATAAAAGAACAATGCTCTAACCATCACACACACAACCTTACACATATTCACACATACCCTATAGTTTATGTTATAAGAAAATAATGCTGAGCCCACCACACATAAGCCCCCATAGAGACACATAGTTGGTAGATGTCCCAATCCCCACAATTTATTCTTCATTTCATCCAATATATATCCCAGCAAAATCTTTCAGCATTAAATTACCATGTGTTTTCTGTTTTAGTTTTATTGTAGTGAATGGTTAGTGAATGATGTGTTTTTCAATAACTTATAAGAAATAACATTAAGGGTACAGGTAAAGAACAAAAATTAGTACCACAAACCCATGAACATTCATAACAAAGCAACTTATCATAGATTAACAAAGCGTAAGCAAGCAAGATAGTTTTCTCAGCCAGTTTCTGTTACTGGCAGGCAGCAATTAGCAATTACAAAGAAATGAGTAATTATTTTCTTATTCATCTTAAAAGTAATCTTGTAAGAATCTTAAAAGGATCACACATCTAAACTTTTATATAAAAATCAGTCATATCTTCCTTAAGTCCTCAGAATGCAAATTGACTTATCAGAAATTCGTAAGAAGTCTTATCAGGATGCTGAGGGGAAAATGGGTGTAAGAAATCAGTTATCGGTTCCTGGCCCAGCGCCTTGTGAAAGGGCAGGCCCAGGCAATGGGCAATTGACCCTCCGGCCAGACCTCGGCCATTTGAAGCGGTGCCGAACTCGCCTGCCTTAGCTGGACCGCGAGCCACAGGGAAGAGTTCAGCCCCAGGAACCGACGGGACCCGGTCTCCATCAAGGGCGGGGCCTTCAGAGGAGTCTCCGCCTGGCATCTTGGCTACTTCTGTCCCCTGGTCAGATGTCGGCTCTAACGTTGCTTGAGTTGCACGAGACCTGCAGGCAGGTCGCGGCCGGAGGGTGTGCAGCATAAGAGACATTTTCAGCGGAGGATCCCTGCCTTCAGCAGCCTTCTGCCCCAGGCCCCCCTGGGGAGTTCCCGCCGCCTGGTCGGGCGGGCAATCCCTGAGGCAGCAGAGCGGGAGGAGACCACCAACGCTGCCCACCCTGCCCACATCCCTGCCCAGGAGGAAACTGCATACGGCCCTGGGCACCAGAGAGGAGGGCCCAGGAGCAGCAGATCCACTGCTTGAGACACTGCACCTGAAGGGACCGACCGATAAACAGTTTCTGGTACCCAAATCCCGTGAGGGAGAGCTAAACCTTCAGAGGCGGACACGCCTGGGAAAACCAGGAAGAGACTGCACGCTGCACACAGTATGACCCCAGAGGAAAAAAACAAAAAAGCTATCTGGAACCCTGGTGCACGGAACCCCTCCCGGAAGGGGCGGGCGCAGATCTTCCTGGCTGCTGAGGCCGGAGAGCCCATAGGCATCACCCATGAGCAAACTTGAGCCTGGGGACTACAGGTAAGACAAACTTTTCTGCTACAAACGACTTGCCTGGTGAACTCAAGACACAGGCTCACAGGAACAGCTGAAGACCTTCCAGAGGAAAAACCACGCTACTGAAAGCAGAAATTGACTCTGTCCCCATAATCATTGAAAGAAAACAGGAAAACAGGGTCTACAGCAATTCTGAAACACAGGCTTATAAGACAGTCTAGCCACTGTCAGAAATAGCGGAACAAAAGTAACACACTAGAGATAATCTGATGGCGCAGAGGCAAGCGAGGAACACAAGCAAATAGAAACCAAGACTACATGGCATCATCGGAGCCCAATCTCCCACCAAAGAAAAACACGAATATCCAAACACACCAGAAAAGCAAGATCTAGTTTCAAAAATCATATTTGATCATGATGTTGGAGGACTTAAAGAAAGACATGAAGAACCCCCTTAGAAAAACACAGGAAAACATAAACAAACAAGTAGAAGTCACAGAGAGGAATCGCAAAATTTTAAAAAGAATTCCAGAAAACATAAATAAACAAGTAGAAGCCCATAGAGAGGAGACGAAAAATCCCTGAAAGAATAAGGGAGAAATCATAAATAAACAAGTAGAAGCCCATAGAGAGGAGTCACAAAAATCCCTGAAAGAATTCCAGAAAAACATCAATCAAACAGTTGAAGGAATTAAAAATGGAAATAGAAGCAATCAAGAAAGAACACATGGAAACAA
>NC_046156.1:146230326-146261039 GCF_011064425.1 Rattus rattus | reverse complement strand
CCTTGTCTCTTCTTTTGGTTTTCTATATCCAGGGTTATTTCCATGTGTTCTTTCTTGATTGCTTCTATTTCCATTTTTAATTCCTTCATCTGTTTGATTGTGTTTTCCTGGAATTCTTTCAGGGATTTTTGCGATTCCTCTCTGTAGGCTTCTACTTGTTCTCTAAGGGAGTTCTTCACGTCTTTCTTGAAGTCCTCCAGCATCATGATCAAATATGATTTTGAAACTAGATCTTGCTTTTCTGGTGTGTTTGGATATTCCATGTTTGTTTTGGTGGGAGAATTGGGCTCCGATGATGTCATGTAGTCTTGGTTTCTGTTGCTTGGGTTCCTGCGCTTGCCTCTCGCCATCAGATTATCTCAAGTGTTACTTTGTTCTGCTATTTCTGACAGTGGCTAGACTGTCCTATAAGCCTGTGTGTCAGGAGTGCTGTAGACCTTTTTTCCCTGCTTTTCAGTTGCGGGGACAGAGTTAATTTGCTTTTACGTGTGTGTAGTTTTGCCCCTCTGGTCTTCAGCTGTTCTTGTGGGCCTGTATCTTGAGTTCACCAGGCAGGTCACTTTGCAGCAGAAAAGTTGGTGCCTACCTGTGGTCCCAGGCTCAGTTTGCTCATGGGGTGCTGCGCCGCAGTAACCAGGAAGATCTCCGCCTCTTCCAGGGAGCCCCCTCCTCGGCACCAGGGTTCCAGATGGCCTCAGTGTTTTCCCTCTGGAGTCAGTAATGTGTGCAGAAGCAGTCTCTTCTGGTTTTTCAGAGGCGTGTCTGCCTCTCTGAAGGATTAGCTCTCCCTCCCACAGGATTTGGGTGCAGAGAACTGTTTATCCGGTCTGTTTCCTTCAGGTTCCGGTGGTGTCTCAGGCAGGGCTCCTGCCTCTCCTGGGCCCTCTCCCACGGGAGCCCAGAGGCCTTATACAGTTTCCTCTTGGGCCAGGGATGTGGGCAGGTGTGGGCAGTGTTGGTGGTCTCTTCCGCTCTGCAGCCTCAGGAGTGCCCACCTGATCAGGCGGTGAGGTCTCTCTCCCACGGGTTTTGGGAGCAGAGAGCTGCTGCGGGCCGGGATCCTCGGGTGTGGGACTCTTTCTTCCTTTCTTATTGCAAAACAAAGTTTCTCTGTTCTGGAACTTATTCCATAGACCCTGTCATTCTGTAACTCAAATAACCACCTATCTCTTCCCCTTGGGATTAAATGCTTATGCCACCAAGTGGGATAAATTTTGCTTCTTAAATTAGTTTTGGTTTTTGAAATTAGATCCTCCAGAGAGATTTAATTGGTATATATTGCTTCATAAATATCATACTATAATAAATATCTAATATGCAAAATTAAAAATACCACTTACATAAGGTAAAAGTTTATATTCTCAATATAATGAAAAAATACTGTATGCATGGCAGCTAAGGTTTGGTTTTGATATTAGCTGATTTTACAGTGGAAAGAAAAATCAACAGTACTATAGTCTATTTATATAGCAGACACATATTTGCCTTTCTATAGTCATTTCATAACTGAGTAAGCATAGGAGAAACATCCTAATGAACTTAAAATTCCAATAAAAATTAGTTTACATTGTATACTATAAGGGAAAGAGATATAAGTTTTATGTAAACATACAAATTAAATCAATGAGCTTCAAATCTAGTTTTTAGGATGAATATTTAAACAAATATTTTTGAAATTTAATTACATTTATTAAAAATAAAGCAAACTGCAACAGTGAAACAGTATATAACACAGTTCATGCCAGCCATAATTTTTACCAAAGGGTGCAGATTGATGTTCTGAACAATGGTATAACTCACATTGTCTTTAGTACTCTATGTACTTCAAGCTAGGATATATATATATATATATATATATATATATATGTATCTTATCAGATATTCATATATATATATGAAATGTACCTCACTGCTTGCTTGCTGAAGGCCTGCATACTATTTCAGCTTCAACATATCTGATTATTTTCTGTCTTTCTAGAAAATTTCTAGCACATGTTTACAATGTGATTTTCATGCAGTTATTTTTCATGAATTATCATATGTCACGATTTAAGTTGGAAGAATGCATTGAATAACAGGAGACTAAGCTGTCAGGAGGATGGAAGCGATGCTGCACTCTCCTGGGTCTTTGCGTGACGAAACATTTAGAAAAATGTAACCACCAATCAGTTTCTTTTGCAAGTAGTTTGATCATCTACTTCCTGTGATGGTCTAACCATTTCCTTTCTGAACAGCTAGAGATTTATGTTGTTTGAAATTAGATATTGAATATTACTTTCTTAATATCATGGATAAATTCAGAAAAATATTTGTAGTTGCTTCCAGTAAAATACTGAGCTCTACAGAGCCTAAAGATCTGGCCTCATTCATCACCTCCTCTCTCCTTGTAAACTGTCCCCAGAAATCAGTTGAGTATATTGATTTATTGGGGAACACTGTAATACTAGTATGGCTAATATCTATTTACTAATGATATATGTTTTATAAAGTCAATTTTCACCATTCTGAAATTAAACTGTCAATAATTTAATCTATAAATATACTTTCAAAGCAAAAATGTATAACAAACATTAGAGAAAGCAAGTCAAGGCAATCCGTAGTCCATTAATCTTTCTGATATATACAAAATTCTTTAAAAATTTCGCAAGGAATTTAAAAAGGAATATGATATATGCGTTTATAGGAAAGTAACCAAAATGAGATTGTAACAAATGAGGAAAATGGAAATATGTTGTACTCGGAAGTAGTTGACATGATTATCTCTAGGTCGGTAAAAAAGACTACTGCTAAGTGGCACTTATTTTATTGCTTTTCCTTGAAAAGAATATCATCTCCCCAACTGTGAGTGAAAATCTACATTCTAGGATCATCAAAACAACAGATTGACTATTAATATTAATAAGGTTTCTTAAGTACAGAGACTGTCAATGTCTAATAAAATTCAAGTTATGTAGTTTCTTGTATTCAAAAACACATTAATTCAAATTAAGCACACATATCCTCAGGAGATGAGCTGTAGTGATTTGTTTTCTCACAGCAAAAATGACAAACAAACCAAACTAATGTATAAGAAAACCTTCTAATTCTTCAACCCACAATCTATATGGAGACATGAATCATACATTAAATAAATACAAAGAATTCCTAATCTGTGTCATAACAGATACTTAATGAATGAGAAATTAAGTGGTTATTAATAAAATTCCTCATTTAAGAATGTTTCCTTGTAAGAAGTGAATATAAAACTAAACAAGATTTTTTGGGGTTTTTTGGGGGGGGTTGTTTTTCGTTTTTTGTTTTTATTTTTCATGCAGGTTTTATGTAGTCAATGATGTTCCAGGAAGCTAAGGATCATCATAATCAGACATCGAAGAATGTGTAGAGGGTACCAATGGCTTTTGCTTACAACTTAAACCTAGAAGAGATTAATAAGTATGTGGTATGACTGTTGAATATGAGGTTATTCAAGTAAACAAACAACTCAGAAATAAGTCTATCTCTAGACATGCCTTCAATACACTTTACTTATGTAGAAATAAAGTGGACAACCCATTTATGATATGCGAGATTTCCCTATGTGCAGAATACTTGAAAACTATCATTCTTTTCCTTCAGAATTGTGGGACAGTGAAAAACGCCCTGGTTTCCAGTTGAGGTGGCTTGAACCCCGGATACCCTGAGGGATGATAAGCATTTTGCCTGACTCCCAGCAAACCAGGCCAGTCACTAACCTCCAGACCTCCATAGATTTGTGACCATCAATCACATAAGGGTTGCACCCCAAGCCCTTTCATGGGTAGAAGGCAAGATCACAGGTCATGTAGGCTCAAGACAGATCTCCATTTTAATGAGTTACCTAAACACCTGGAGGCTTACCCTAATAAAGCTTTCCTTCCCAGACACTTGGTCGGGCAAAAGGTATTTAATCTCAGGCCCACTCTGAGAAGTGGGGTACAGTTTTACTCATCTACCTTCCACCATCCTAGCAGCACCTGGACGCCCAAGAGCCTGAGAAACAGACTACTCAGTCTCCTTTCAGGCACAAGAGACCCCAGCCAGCTCTGGGTGTCCAGCTCTCAGACTGCACTTCCCCACACTTGAAGCAGTGTCCAGCGGCTGCCCTGTGGCCCAACACCTGCCCAGCGTTGACGTGGGGTAAGCATGGTCAATGTTCTGCATTCTGCCTTCCCGAGCAGCCCGAGCCCTGTAGTAGAGCAGACACATGGACCCCCCAATAACCCTACAACAGACGCCAGTTAATCCCACCCTGAATATATACATATATTTATATATGTATATATGTATATGTGTATATTCGTATATACACAAATGTGATTATTCATATATATGTGTATATATATATATATTATTCTGTTTGGTGGAATTTTATCAATGCATATTATATTATTCTCCCCAACTTATTCCTTTATTTTCTTGTTTAAAATATCTTATATCCGGTCATTGAAATATGTTTCAATTCAATTATATGTTATCACTTATCCCTGTGTGCATGTGTGTGTGTGTGAGAGACAGAGAGAGAGAGAGAGAAAGAGAGAGAGAGAGAGAGAAGAGAGAGAGAGACAGAGAGAGAGAGAGAGAAAGAGAGAGAGATACAGAGACAGAGAGACAGAGACAGAAAGACAGAGAGAGACAGAAAGAGACAGAGAGGGAGAGGGATAGACAGTCTTCACGTGATTGTTTATGTCTGTGTGCTGTGACCTGAAAGGCAATGGGGATTGACTTGACTAGAATGATGGGGAAATGGAGAAACAGAAGCCATATGTACAAAGTTTCTGAGATGGGGAGGGCTGTGTGGTCTGATGTATATATAGTAACAGCAACTAAGAAACTCAGCATATTTATTATATGCTGCAGAAAAGCAAAACCCAAGGTAGATTAGCTTATCTCAGTATTCAGTCTCTTTAATAGAGTGGTGTCTGCAAATCCTCCCACATACCCTGTCTTTTTTTAAATTTTCTTTTTTCCCCCATATACCTTTTCTAACTTCATTGCCATGATCAGCTTATTGCTAATTTTCAGAAGTCAGCAAATTTTTATCACCTTAGCATGCACAATGGCAGCTGCATGTGTGGGCAGCTGTTTCCTGCTCTGCTGTCCTCTTACACTGTCTGGAAACTTCATTTCCAACCACTCAGCAAGTTTTTAAATCCCCTTGCAGATTAAGTTTCACTAGCCTGTATTTTGTAGTGGCTAGAATTCAATACACTTCAGAAGAGTAAGGTAAATCTAGGGCTTATTGTTTCTGCCCTAGATATGGAGAATTTATTCATCCCATTTTTGACTTGTGGAGACTCAAATAATGTTGCTATATGGAACAACACAAACATAAACACACACAAACATACCTCACACACATACACACACAAACGTACACCACACATGCACAAATATACACAAATACCATATCACATAAAACCACATCTCACATACCCCCATAACATACCACACAGACAGAAGCACATACAAACACAAACATCACATACATACACATGCACACACACATGCACATACACACACATACACATTTCCTCACCACACACATGCATACACACATGCAAGCATATCATATACATAAGCACATACATACACTCAAGACAGACAGACAGACACACACACACATATGCACACACATGGTAGGCACAGAAAAAATAGTAATATCATTTTCATTCATATCTTTTCTCAGTTTGAACCTTTTCTCTGACTGATACACAGGACAAGCAGAAATGTCCTTCTGTTAGTGTTGCCTCAAACTATACGGAGAGAACTAAAGGACCTGTCTTTCTCTTTATTTGAAACAGTTTATTGGTATTACCCTAAAACTGTGCTGTATTTTTCTTGATTATTTGAAAAGAATAATCATAAGTTTAATGCATTTTACAGAGTCAGTATGTGATTGAACTTTCAAAAATATTTTGTGTAAATTTTCACCTGAGTGCCAATTTTGCCATAAAGATGTTTCCACAATTGAATTTTGAAGCAGTTGCTACTAATGAAATTCTAAATCTATTGGCTGTTCAAATAGTGCAATACACAATAAATATTCTATTTTTAGAACTGCACAATTTTATCACTTCAAAAAGTTGAACCTCATTTACATCATCAAATAGCACTATTTGTGTAACATTGTAAAAAAGGAAAAGAAAAAGAAAGAGAACTACCCTGGACTATTGCTACAGGTATTTAGTTGCACTGTCATTTTATTTTCTCAAGTTTCCTGTACTTAAAACCCAGTAGGGTCCTTTGCAACGCTACTGTGCTCAACTTCATTTGTACAGTAAGTGACTTATGACACGTAAAGATATAATATCCATTGTGTCTCCCGGCATGATTCAGAATAATTAGTGCTGCATTTTTATTAAATAAACATGAGGTTGATAATGTCTTGAGAATTTTATTTTATTGCTTTTAGGAAAGACTTATAGAAACTGAAAACTACTTGTATTTATAATACTAAAATTGAGATATCTATAAAATAACACCCATAATTTAGCCTTAAGGAAGTTCAATAAGGATATTGAACTGTTCATTTGATTTCAATCGACAATGTACAATAGATTATACAATAATTCAAAATGTAGAAATGATGTTGTTCAGTAAATTCTGGGGAATACACTCTTAGTTCTTGGTACTCTTAAGTGCCTCAGACATCTAAATACAGTTCACTTAAGCTGCTCTTGATCTGTACTAAAAGTAAACTAGCAGATTTCCATTAAAATGACACTTTTTATTTAGCATTTTAAGAAATATTTTTATTGAGAATTCCATACAGTATATTTTGATCATATTCTCCCCACCACTCCCTGTAATTCCTCTCAGATCCATCCACTTCCATGTTCCTAACCCTCATCTTTCAAGTCTTTTTAAAAAAGTAACATGGATTCCAGTTTCTGGGGTCCACATATTCTGGATGCGGGGACAACACTGCAGTATGGCCAACCTAACGGAAGCTGCAGCCTTAAAACTCCCTCTCTGAGAAATACCAACTGTCCATGGCTCCTCAGTTAGGAGTGGGTGCTTAGGAATCCCCAGCCTCTCCATGTTAGAATGTTAACTGCATATCTTGTGCAGGCATCCACGGCTGCAAGCTTTATGAGTGCAGAGGTCCTGGTATGTCCAGAAGACAGTTTCCCTCCAGTCTTCCCAATCTCTTATAGTCTTCCTACCCCTCGTGATGGTTTGAATAAGTATGGCTCCCACGGAATCATGTGTTTGAATGCTTGGCCCTAAAAATGACACTTCTAACCATATCAATTTACATAAATCTACTTAAACACTAAAACAAATATGTTATTTTATATTTTCTCATGTATTAACATGAAACAGAATGGGCAAAACTATGTTATGATGCTATTATATAGAGTGTTGACCCAAAAGTAAGGTTTGTGGTGATGTAGACAAATTGAACTTCCAAAGCAGATTGATCATGCATAGTTTTCTGTTTTTACTTCAAAGTCAGAATTTCCTGCTAAAATTGATCTTCAGTGAAGCAAACTCATGTACATTTTAATTATATTAGTTTGCTTTTTAACAAATACACAAGCAGTTATAATAAATTTCATTAAATAATTTTATAGGATTTTGAAATGCATGCTAGGTTATGTATGGCCTGAGGTATATATTTAATTTTTTAAAAAGCTGGTTCAATATTTGAAATTTGAAATTTGGAAAGTGGACAGCCATATCCTAGTAACATAAATGTTGTAGGCATAGAATCTGACTAGAACACAACTGGCTAGGATTCACTTGGAATTTTCAACCCAGGTCTTTCTTCTGCCATCCATATTCATGCAGTGCTTGGCTCTACATGATAATTTTCTTAATAAAAATCTTAGGGATGAATAATGTGGAGGAAAATTCTTTTGCTAGGGAGCCAGATAGTCATACTACAGATCTTCATCTCTCACCATTTCCCCAGAATCATCTACTATTTCTGCTCACTGTTTCCCCTAGACTCATCTCCGGCTCTGCCACATGCCTATAGCAGCCCTTTGACCCATATTTAGTGGATTGCACGGATTGTCCATTCCTAACTCCATTGGCTTTGCTTGCTCTTTTATCCAAGTCCCAGACTCCAAAGGCAGTCATTGCTAATCCACAGGTCACTCCGGTCAGGGAGATATGTTGACTGTAGCTCTTCAGCTCTTCCTCTATTCTTTGAGACCCAATTCCCCAGTCTCATCTCTATTTCTGCAACAGAATACCTGCTGAAGCTTTCCCACTCCTCACCTTCATTTCCTCTGGCTCTCCCACATCTTCTACTCCTAACCTTTCTGCCTAATTTATTGCTTTACATCCAACTGGACTAGACACTCCCTGCTGAGCTACAGGTCATTGTGAGAGGGAAGCAGGTGCTTTTGATTTTTCCTCTTCTTCCAGATCTAATCCCCCAATCTCATTTGCAGCTCTATATTAGACTTTCTGGGGTCCCATCACCTTTCATTCCATCCCCATTAGGAGGAGAATGAAAAAGCAATTCCTGAGGGAATGCTCTGCTTTTCTTCTCTCCTCTGAATGTATTTAGATCCCTAGGTCCTAAGTGTTAGCTCCCAATATACAGATATTTAACCTGTAACTCAAAGTGGCCACAAGTATTATGTCCACAGAAAATTTACTACCAAGCAACACAGCCACCATTTTCCTAAATTTCAGAGAGGAAACAAACAAGCAAGCAAGCAAACAAACAAAACAAACAAAAACAACCATCCAACAAAGACAAAAGTACATATCAGCATCTAGACAGATATTAGCATATAGACTAATATTCCCAATCACAGAGACCTAGGCTTGAGCATAAAAACAAAGTCACAGGGAATGAGAACGAACTGTCTCTGCTACAGCCCAGAAGCCCTAACACAGCAGGCTCCAAGTATTCCAGCATACCTGAAGCCAAAAAAAAAAAAAAAATTAAAACAGCCTTTATGAATATGATAGAGGTTTTTAAGGAGAAAGTTAATGAATCCTTAAGAAGAAATATAGGAAAACATAAACAGTAAAAAAAAATGGATAAATATATAAATCAGAAGACCTGAATCAATAAAGAAGCTCTAAACTGAGGGAATTTTGCAAATGAAATATTTACGGATTTGAACAAGAACTACTATTGAGGCAAGCTTGACAAACTGAATTCAAGAAACAGAAGAAAAATTCTTAGTCCTTGATATCCCAATAGAAGAAATGCATGTATCAGTCAAAGAAAATGTGAAATCTAAATAAAATCCTGACATAGAATATGCAAGAAAAAAAGACCCTATGGAAGGGCTAAATCTAAGAATAAAAGGAATAGATGAAGAAGAAAAATCTTAGGTCAAAAGTCCAGAAAACATAGTCATTTTCTAAAATATCATAGAAGAAATGTATCCTAACACAAAGAAGAACATAAAAAAATAAAATCATTAAATGTACAGAATACAGAATGAATATTAAGAGATGAAAGGGGGAAAGACCATGTAAGATATAAAGAAAAAAACTACTAGAACAAAAACTGACTTCTCAATGAATTCTTTAAAAAGGCCAGAATATATTTCACAAATAGGTTCTGTAAATTCTAAGAGACCAGAGAACCTCACTCAGATTTCTGTACTGAGCAAAACATTCATTCAGTATAGATGAGGAAAATAAGGTATGACCTGTTAATACTAAATTCAAAGAACTTTCATCTACAAATCCCACTATACAGAAGGTGCTAAAAGGAAAAATTCAACCTAAGGAAGTTAATTACAACCAGAAAACATAAATAAATAATCACAAACCAGCAAATCAAAAGAGAAACATACACATGAACACCCATGGTACCACCAACACCATCATGACCACCATCAAGCAACAACAAAATAAAATGAGTCAGTAATCAATGGCCATTGTTATCTCTCAAAACCAATGTTCTCAAATCCCTAAGAAAGAAGTACAGACTGACAAAACGGATAGGAAAACAAGATCTGTCCTTGTTCTGTATAGAAGAAACATAACTCTTCAACAACAACAGACATTATCTCAGCATAAAGGGATGAAAAACAATATTCCAAGAAAATGGATTTAAGATGCAAGCTGGTGTAGTAATTTTAATATAACAAAATAGACTTCAAACCAAAACTAATGGAAAAGTTAGGAAAGGACACCACATACTTCTCAAAAGAAAAATCCAAGATGACCTTCTAATTCTTTACATCTATTACTCAAAAATAAAAAGCATGCTAGTTTGTAACCCTACTACAGTTTAATTCACATATCTACAATCACCCACTGATAGAAATTTCAAGACCCTACTCTCATCAATAGGTCATCCAAACAAAATAATAGAGAAATCATGGAACTATGTTACAAAACAAAGACCTAAGACCTGACAGATATTTAAAGAATATTCACTAAAAAAAAAGAATATACTTTTTCAGCAACTCATAAAATTTACTTCAAAACTGACCACATACTTGGACACAAAGCAAGTCTCAACAGATACAAAAATATTGATATAACTCCTTATATCCTATCAGACCACTACAGAATAAAGCTGGATATTATCAATAGCAGAAACAATAGAAAGCATACAAACTCATGGAAACTTAAAGAAAAAATCTCTGCTGAATGAAAAATGAGTCAAGAGAAACATAAAGAAGGAAATTAAAACTTTTTTTAGAATTCAAAGAAAATGAATTCACAGCATATGCACTCTCGTGGAACACAGTTCTAAAAGGCAAGTCCATAGCACTAAGATCAAACAATTTAAAAAATGTAGAAAGATTTTATAATAGCAACTTAATAGAACACCTGACAGTCCTAGAACAGAGAGAAGACAGCAAGAAATAATAAAACTCAGGGCAGAAAACAATACAAAGAATCAATGAAACAAACAGTCGGTTCATTTAGAAAATCAGCAAGATAGACAATGCTTTTCTAAACTAACTTAAAGGTGGAGAGACAATATTCAAATCAATATAATCAGAATCAAAACTGAGACTTAACAAAGTATGCCAATGGACTCTATAGAATCATAACAACATACTTAAAAAACAAAACAACAACAATAAAGCTTTTCTTTACTCCACCAAATTAGAAAATCTACAAGAAATGGATAGTTTACTTGATAAGTAGCACTTATCACAGTTAAATCAAGATGAAATAAGCAACATAAACAGACCTAAAAAGTAAAAATAGTCATTAAACTATCTCAACAAAATGTAGCTCAGGACCACATGGAATTAGTATAGAATTATTCCAAGTTTCACATAAAAGTCAGTGCTAGTACTCCTCAAATTATCCCCCAAAATAGAAACAGGAAAAATAAAAAAGCATTCCCAAATCCTTTTATGAGAACACACTTACCTTTATGTCAAAACACATAAAAATTCAATAATAAAAATGATTAGGCTAATTTTACTTATGGATATAGATGCACAAATACTCAATAAAATATTGCAAACTGAATCCAAGAACAAATTAATAAAGATCATGCAATGTGATAGGCTGCTTCCCACAGATGGAAGGAAGGCTCAACATACATAAACCATTAAATTCACTCTGTGAACTATGTAAAATACAAAAACCCAATGATGATCTCATTAAATGAAGAAACATCCTTTGATAATATGCAAAATACTTTATGATAAAAGGGATACAAGGGACACCATTAGACATGATAAAAGAAGTTTAGAGCAAGCTCATGCCAAATACCAAATTAAATGGAGAAAAACTAAGAACAATTATATTAAACTTGGGATAATGTCAAGATTGTCCACTTTTTTCATGTATAGAACTTTAAGACTTACTTATCTAGGAAGATCTCAGAAAATGGAAAAAACCTCACATGCTCATGGAGTGGCAGGATTAATATACTAAATATGACCATTTTACTAAAAGCAATCTACAGATTCAATGTAATCTCCATTAAAATTGCAACTTAATTCTTCAGAGAGTTAGAAAGAGCAATTTGCAAATTCATTTGGAAGAACAAAAAACCCTGGATACTGAAACTAACCTGAAAAATAAAAGAACTTCTGGGGGAATCAAGATCTCTTACCTCAAGCAGTATTACAGAGCAATTGTGATTAAAAACTGTATGGAATTAGTATAGACACAGGCAGGTTGATCAATGGACTATAATTGAAGACCCAGAAATGAACCCACACACCTAAGATCATTTGATCTTTGACAAAGGAACTAAAACCATCCAGTGGAAAAAAAGCTAGCCTTTTCAAGAAATGGTGCTGGTTCAAGTGGAGATCAGTATGTAGATGAATGCAAATTGATCCATTCTTACACCCTATACAAAGCTCAGGTCCAAGAGGATCAAGGACCTCCACATCAAACCAGATATACTCAAACTAAGAAATGAAAAAGAGGGAAAAAGCCTCGAACACATGGGCACTGGGGAAATTTCCTGAACAAAACACCAATGGCTTATGAGCTAATACCAAGAATCAACATATGGGACCTCATAATACTGCAAAGTTTTTTTAAGGCAAAAGACACTGTCATTAGGACAAAACAGCAGCCAACAGATTGGGAAAAGATCTTTACCAATCTTATATCTGATAATGGGCTAATATCAAAAATATACAGAGAACTCAAGAAGTTAGACTGCAGAGAACCAAATAACACTATTAAAAATGGGGTACAGAGCTAAACGAAGAATTCACAGGTGGGGAAATGCAAATGGCTAAGAAGTATAGAAAGAAATGTTCAACATCCTTAGACATCAGGAAAATGCAAATCAAAACAACACTGAGATTCCACCTCACACCAGTCAGAATGGCTAAGATCAAAAACTCAGATGACAACAGATGTAGGCAAGGATGTGGAAAGAGAGGAAGACTCCTTCATTTTTGGTGGGATTGCAAACTGGCACTGCCATCTAGACATCATTCTGGAGATTCCTCAGAAAATTGGACATTGCACTACCTGAGGACTCAGCTATACCTTTCCTCAGCATATACCCAAATGATGCTCTAACATATAACAAGGACACATGCTCCACTATGATCATAGCAATTTTATTTATAATAGCCAGAAGCTTGAAAGAACCCAGATGCCCTTCAACAGAGGAATGGATACAGAAAATATGGTACATCTACACAACGGAGTACTACTCAGTTATCAAAAACAATAACTTCATGAAATTCAGAGGCATATGGATGGAACTAGAAAGTACCCTCCTGAGTGATGTTGATACATTTCTTGACTTCATCAATATTATCTAGTTTTGGTGGCTGTATATGAATGTGCTGTATACCCAGTTGGGGCAGGCTCTGAATGGCCATTCCTTAAGCCTCTGCTATAAACTTTGTCTCCATATCCTTTCCTATGAATATTTATTTTTGTTGTTCCTTTTAAGAGGAACTAAAGTATCCACACTTTGGTCATCCTTCTTCTTGAGCTCTATGTGGTCTGTTGATTGTATCTTTGGTAATAAGAGCTTTTGGGCTAATATCCACTTATCAGTGAGTACATACCATGTGTGGTTTTGTTGTTGTTTTGTTTTTGTTTTTGTTTTTGTTATTGGGCTACCTCACTCAGAATGATAGCTTTTTCCTGAGAGACCATTGAACTGAGAACAGCGTCCCGTTGGAGAAATTAGAAAAAGAATTGAAGGAGCTGTAGGGTCTTGAAACCCCATAAGAACAACAGTACCAACCAAACAGGGACTAAACCACTATCCAAAGACTACACATGGACAGATCCATGGCTCCAGCTGCATATGTAGTAGAGAATGGCCTTAATGTGCACCAATGGGAGGAGAAGCCCTTGGTCCTGCAAAGGCTAGACAGCCTATTGCAGGGGAATGTCAGGGAGAGGGGCGGAAAGTGGGGGTTGGTTGGGAAGAGGAACACTCTTATAGAAGATGAGGTAGAGGATGGCTTAGGAAGCTTATGGCAGAGAGGGAAACAGAATAACATTTGAAATGTAAATTAAAAATATCCAATTAAAAATATCTGAAGGAGACAAGGGAATCCAGTTTGGTAAGGAAGAAGCCAAATTCTCATTATTTATAGATGATATTATAGTATAAATAAAACTTCTACCAGGCAGCACCTACAGTTGACAAAGACTTTAAAAACAGTAGAGAGATACAAAATTAACTAAAAACAATAAATTGCCCTCCTACAAACAAATAGCAAATAATCTGAGAAATAATTTAAGGAAACAGTATCTTTTATACTAGTCTCAAATAAGAGAAATACTTTGGTGTAACTCTCACCATGCAAAAGGAAATCATACAAAATAAAAAAACAAAAACAAGTCTTTGATGGAATAAATTGAAGAAAATCAGTTTCATCAATTGAAAGATCTCTCATGTTCATGAATCAGTAGGATTATCATAGTAAAAATGTCCATTCTACCAAAAGTAATCTACAGATTCAGTGCAATCACCATCAGTATTATAATATCATTATTCACAGAGCTTAAAAGGACAGTTTTCAGATTCATATGGAAAAAATAACTAACCTAGGATATCTAAAACAATCCTGAACATTAAAAACGAGCAAATAAAAGTGTTCTAATATAAACAGCATATATTGTCATGAAAGCAGACATGCTGACCAATGGAATCAAATTGAAAACCCAGACATGAATCTATAGAGCTATGGACACCTGAGTGTTGATAAAGAAGCCACTGATGCACAGGGGAAAAATAACATTTCCAACAAAATGTGCTGGTCAAACTGGATATTATGTAGAAAAATACAGATAGACCTATACTTGTCATGAGTTACCATACTCTACTCCAAATTGATCAAAGACTTCAACATAAGCCCACATACACTGAACCTGGTAGAAGTAAAAATGGGGCATAGTATTGAACTCACTGGCACAGGAAAACAGAGTTCTGTTAGCACAGGGACTAACATCGACAATTAATAAATGGGACTTGCAGAAACTGAAAAGCTTCCTTTAAGGCAAAGGACACTATCATTCAGACTAAGTGGTATACGAAATTGGAATATATTTTTATTGCAAATACATTCAATAAAGCACACATATCCAATGTAGATAAAGAAATTGAGAAACTAGATATCTAAAAAAATCACAAATCATCCAATTAAAAATGTGGAGATCTAAACAGAAAATTGTAATAGATCAAATTCAATTGGCTAAGAAACAGTTAAGGAAATGTTCAACATCCTTAGCCACGAGGAAAATGAAAATCAAAATTACATTGAGATTCCACCTAATACATGCGAGAATCATTAAGATTAGTAACATAACTGACAACTCGTGCTGGTGAGCATGTGATGCAGGGAGAACATTCCTCCATTGCTGGTGATAGTGAAAACTTGTACAGCCAATATGAAAATTATTATAGTCATTCCTCAGAAAGAAGAAAATCAATCTACCTCAAGATCCAGCTATACATCTCTCCAGTATATAGCCAAAGGATATTTCACCCTACCACAGAGGACACTTGTTCTACCATGTTCATTGCTCCTCTGTTCACCAGAAATTAGAAACAACTTAGCTGTCCTTCAACTAAAGAATTAATAAATAAAACATGGTTTACTTATAGATGGAGTATAATGTTAACTCAGGAGTTAAAAAAATTATGTCTTGAAATTTATAGGCAAATGTCATTCTAAGTGAGATAACTCAGACCCAGAAAGGCAATCCCTCTTTCTAACTATGTATTTTTCTTATATGTAGATATTAACCATTAAATAAATGATAGCCAAGCTACAATTTATAGACCTTGAGTGTTTAAGTTTGAAGGAAGGGACTAGGGCAGACATACAGCTCTCCCTGGGATGGTAAAGTAAATTAGATCCTATGGGTGAACTTGGGGTAGTGGGAAATGGTACAAGAGAATCAAGAGTAGGAAAGGAAATGGGATTGAGGGAAGGATGTGAGCAGAAATAGAAAGAATTGAGGGGGCATTTCTGGGGTTGTTTCGAAAGCTAGTACTGTGGAAACTTCCTAAAATATATGAAGGTGATCTTCTTGAAGTTTTCACTTAATGAGAAGATAGAATCAAAATTTTCATCTCTTGTCTCTAAACAAAGCTTCTAGTACTGAGGCTGATTTACAACGAGTTGAGTTGATAGCCCAAAGGGTCACATGAAAATCTCCTCCAAACCCACCGATTGCCAAGATAATAGGTTGCTTTCTAAAAACTGATAACAAGGTCCCATTGTCAAAGACAATACGCGAACAACTTCCTGAACATGGAGAAGTGTGCCAGTGCCTACAAAGAATCTTCTTCAACAGAGGAAGTTATCCTTAATGCTACCAAAGGACAAATCTAAAACTATCCAAATCACAAACCCCACCTGCAAAATATTCTAGGTCAATGATGGCAAAAGGTTATGGGAGTAACCAATATTCAATTTGATACAAAGCCCACTCCATGAGAAGGAACCTGTATCTGACACTACTTGGATTACCAAAAGCAATTACATCATAATATAGTCATAGGTAGGGCATTATTCAGGCATCATAAGAGACCTATGGAACAGAGATAAATAAACACCGCAATCCAGAGATTATACATACAAAAAGAGGCCTTACAACACATAGCTGCAAGTGGAATTTCTTCATTAATTTCCTTCCCTCAGAGCTCAGTTAACCCCCACAGAAGAATTCAAAAACAATGCAAGATCCACAGAGACTGGAGAACACCAGGAGAAGAAGGTCATCTAAATCCAAGTTGCAAAGTTCACATGATCAGTGACTGAAGCAGTTAAAACAGAGACTACATGTAACTTTGTCAGGTCTTCTGTATACATACTACAGCTTTCAGTTTAGTAATTTTACACGACTCCTGAGTGTGTGAACAAATGGGTCTCTCTGTCTTGTGCCTTCTATTTGATCACTTTTCCTTCTGTTGGTTTCCCTGGTCCAAATTCGATGTGATGATTTTTATTTTATTTTATTCTATTTTATTTCATTATATTGTATTGTTGTCCCTTAAAAGTTTGTAGTTTTATAATGAAAGACAGAAAAGGAGTAGATCCAGATGGAAGGAGAAATGGGCAGGAAGGGGAAGAGTAGGAGGAGATGTTTAATGAGGATGCCTTTTGTAGAAAAAGATGTATTTCAATAACATGGGAAATAAAATAAATGAATTTCTAACAGGAAAAAAATATAAATATGTTTCTCGTTGACAGCAAATAAATGGGTTTGCTTCCTGAAAAAAAATATTATTTCTATGTACAGAAAAAAATGAAAAAAAAAAGAAAGAAATGACAAGGTTACTGCGTCCATGAAGCTTCAACAACATGATTACCTGTAGAAGACCTACACAAGATCTACTTGTTGACACGTTAATATGTTTGAGAAACATTTAACCCCTAGATGATATGTGATGTGTAATAATAATCAGACTCAGTTCACTGTCTATATGTGTATAAATAATACACAAAAAACTAGAAGTGGTAAATTTGAGGAAGGATGATAGGGCGAACATGAAAAAAGGCATGATAAAATAGAAAGAATTTAAAGAGGTATACTTCTGTGCAAAATTATCAAAATTTAAAACTGAAATTAAAATCTGAAAATGACATTCATTTTAGAATATGTTTTCCGTAGAAAAAGATTTATTTCCATAAAATAGGACACATTGTTTTTTTTAAAGTTTTTTAAATAATGTCTTAGAAGTATTAAGCAGATTCATTAGATTTTTTTATTAGATTTTTTATTTACATTTCAAATGTTATCCCATTTCCCCATTTCTCCATTACCTGTCCATACATCCCCTATCCTATCCCCATTCCTTCGTCTATAAGGGTGTTCCCCTATCCTTTTAACTTAGAGAACAAAGGACCTCCATAAACCTGAAAAATCACTTTTTTTCAAACAACTAAAGTTCAATACTTACGATGTAGGGAAGGAGTTCAAGCTCTCAGAAATAATAATCTTAGGACAAATTGGCTCACATTCTATTTCTGTTTTATCTACTCACTTTTCTACTGAATTAATATAACTTCAGAATTTGTGTGTTTCAATTATTTTGTACACAAAATAGGGTTCCCTAATGAAGTGCTATGCCACCTTGGATTTTGCAGAAAAACATGGGCCCATACTCTACTTTATACATTGGTGTTACCTAAACTTTTCCTCAGGATTCATAAAGAAATTTGCACTATATAGAGAGGGAACCAATAACATATCAAAGAAACAATATTAGCCTAGTCTATTAACTAGGTAAAGTAACACATTTACTGGGCTTAGGGAACATGGTAATGATTTACTTACTGGAGCTTTATGTGACCCTCAAGTGCTACGTCATTTAAAAGCTTCACTCTAGCATGGATAATGATTCTCTCCTGACAACATAGATAAAACATCACCTTCCATTGACCTTCAACAATCTGTGACCTCTAATGACCCTCTTCCACAGCTCTTCACGTAGTGGTTCTTAATCTATGGGTTATGACCCCTCTGGTGGTTGAAAGCTCTTTGACAGGTGTCATCTAATATCACCGAAGCCAGATATTTATGTTATGATTCACGACAGTAGCAAAATTACAGTTATGAAGCAGCAATGAGATAATTTTATGGTAGGGAGTCACCACAACATAAAAAATTACTGAATTAAAGGATCACAGCATTAGAAAGGTTGGGAACCAATGCTCTTATGAAACTATGAATAGACCCAACTTCGTTTCTCTCTTAGACCAGGTACTCACAGCTGTTCTGAACTTCTATACCTTGATAACAGTTGTACTACACTTCTTCATAAGCTTGGGCATCTGCAGAAATTCTCCAGGTGATTGAAACCTTTGACAAGCTGTAGTTTGTTGGACTGTTGATATATTCAGAACTGAACTAAATTCCATATTTCCCTATTCATTGAACTGGGTTTATGAAAGGATACCAAACACTTTGCATTTGTGAGTTTAAGATTTACTCCATGAAATAGTATCATATGCTAGGCTTAGTTCTGGAATTAAACATACAGAGACATCTGGGAAGCACAAAATCTAAGGAAATGCGTTATAGTTTATATGGTGTGTGTGTCTTCTAACAACTTAACGTTGAGGCAGTCACTACCATTTTGAAATAAGGTTAGAGGATAAGTGAAAGTAATTTCACAGAAAGGAATAGTTATAAGCTGCTTCTTTAAATAAAAAATAAGTATGAAGTATTTGATTCAAATTAAGTTCAACATTTTTGTAATACCGGAACTAAAATTTAATAAACTTGCTTTCATGTGTGTTGTTCAGAGATAAGCAGTAAAATATAATGTCTATATACCCTATGTACAATTACAGTACCTTATAGTAAACAAGGAGATGTACAAAAAAAGAATAATTTCCCTAAGAACACGGGAGGAGCAAAATTCAAGCTGTAATTCGATTTAATGTATGCAAATAAAATAAATAAACATTTCTCAGAAGATCTGATTAGTGAGCCTTAAAGGACTTAACACAGCTTTATTTCTCCAAACACCGCATAATATGAATCACTTTGACCACATGATATATATATATATATCAGGTATGTATGTTTATATATATAAAATCAATCTTAAAACATTTTTCTGAAGGTATCAATTGAAAATGAATAAAAGGATATAAAATAATATTCAGTTCTGCATTGCACTGTTCTGTCCAGTACCATATAAACATTCCGTTTAGAGTTTTAATTTTGTTTTAATCATAATCATGATTTTAAAAATATTAAAATTATTTACCAGCATAATGTGGGGAACGGGACCTTCCAATGGTTCTGATGGACTATCGGGCATGCTGTGGACCTGAAGTAAACCTAATTTAAACAGCAGCCAGAAGGCAATGGCCAGAATTCAAACCCTGAATGCAGAAGAACAAACACTTTCCCGATTGCGTCTGGTAAGCTGCGACAAATGAGCATCTGGTTGTGATAGAAAGCAGGACTTTAAAGCTACTATTGAAATCTGCCCATGTGAATTAGATAATCCATTCTCTGTAATTAAGACTAAGTACTGTGTATCAGTCACAAGCAAAACTAATACAAATTAATTCAAAACCCTTGGATGGAAGAGATGGGCTATGCTGATCTGTGTAGCATGACCCTGAGGCAGACATTTTATTATGAGTAAGATTTCATTGTCAAAAAAAGAAATGTCATTCTGGCAAACGTTGAACAGTGCGAGTAAGTACTTCAGATGGTAAAGTGTTCATCAATTAGATGTGAATTAGCATGCTGCGAGCTCTATTTGATAAATGAGTGTTTTCAAAAAGTCAAATGATACCCTCTTCTAATGTCCTGAAAAGCGAGGACATTAACTTGAAGGAACAACCTGGTTCCTTTAATATTGCATGAACTTTCTCCTTAAAGAATGGCTTGTGAGCTAAAGATGCTCAGTCATTTTACATTTGGAAACGCAGCCTGGAGGGTCAAAGTAAAACTGTCTCAGAAAGCCTACCTCTACTCATCAATAATATCAACAGGATTGAGAATCAGCAGAAGACAATGGAGATCCAACTTCCATAAGACTATAATTCTCACATTTTCATAATCTCAGACTGCAAAGCGGCTCAGGAAGCCACAAGATCATAGAGAGCAGTGATACATATGTTTAAAGGTGCAATTCACATTGCACCATTGATTAACTGTATACTGCCTGTTTTGGAGGGCTAGTTGTTTTTACATTAACATTCCAGAGTAGTCCTACCACCCTTATAGTTAGCCTTGTGCTTACTGTCTGGACTGATCATGAAAGAGGCAAATTTGGAAGAATATATGCCTTTGTCCCTTTGAAATCTACAAAAAGACATCTGCAAGGCTTTCTCTAACTGCTCATTTGCACTCTAGATTGTTTTCCACTTTCTACTTTTCACTCTGTTTTGGCTCATTCTTCTGTGCCTCTGTTTGAGCTTCATCTCTTATTCACTGGTATCTGCTCATTCTTTGATCATTTTGTTTTTAAGCAGTGTCACCTTCATCTCTGACTTTCTATTCTCCATATTCTCTTATTGCGCTTTGCCTTCCCCTCTGATTTTTCACCTTAACTTTTACCAATATTTTGCAACTAACTTTGCTAAGATATGGGTGAGAAAATAGTGTACATTTAGATAAGGCAATATAACATTTCTGTAGTTATTATATATTGCAAAATAAGGAAATCAGACTAACAACCCCATTACCACACTTAGCCAATATCGTTTCAGAAGCAATAGGATGTCATACCTGCCCTATTAGAAGTTTACATATATATATATATATATATATATATATATAGTTAACAATATTCACCACATATTCTGTAATAAATTGCTAACATTTTTTTCATCCTGCTTGATTGTTTCTATAACTTGATCAATGCTTCATCACCCTTATATACCCTTAATCCTTTGCAAACATGAGACTGTGATAGACTATCTAGAAATTTGTGGCACGGCATATAAAGCGATAACCCAGATCATGTATAAGAGCCAGACATCTAAACAAGACAATGTTGCAAATCTGTGTCCAGAGAGATCAGAATGTAGGGAAAAAAATCCCAGTTTACACAAGAAAGCTTGAAGCCAAGGAAAGAAATCCCTCTCCTTTTATTTGGTTGCATTCAAATCTAAATCAATGATACCTAGCCTCACTGAAGAGCTGTCTCCATTTTATGATCATAGACTGTAATCTTATCCAGAAATATATTCATGACATAAGTATAAATATGAAAACAAGCAATCATTACCCCAAATGATACATCAAATGAGTTGTATGACCCTCTAAATGTTCATAATGCAGGTCATGTTTAGAATTTTGTTTTTTAAAGCAATTTGTTATTTTTTAAATAGAAATTTTATTGATTTAAATATGCATATATAGTATCATTTTGACTACAGATAAAAACAAATTATTTTGCTTATTTGTTCTTTTTTTAAAATATAATTGATGTTTCACTATGTTTTATCATATTTGTGTGTGTGTATGTGTGTGTACATGTGTGCATTTGTATTTCTATGTACGTGTGGGTGGGTGTTTGTGTGTGTGTATGCATTATGAGCATTCACATGCATGCCTGAATGGCATGGACACATACGGCACTCTGAGGAAAGCTTGTGTGAATCAATTCACTCCTTCCACCATGCATGAACAAAGTTGGAGTTCTGTATTACCTATTCCGTTATCTCTTCGGCTCCTTCTTCCCATTCATCTTTAAATACGTTGTAGCTTTTTTCTTAGTAGTAAAGATTGCTTGTGAAAGTTGTCCAGTACTAGGTAAACAGATAGGAGTTTAGAAAGAAGAAGCTTTTTCTGTCTATCTATTCTACTATGAGGTCAAAACTCTTGTATACAGAAGTTCAAACAGACGAGGGAAAAGTTAGTAGAATACCCAAATTCAAGTTTGCTATTCCATGGTCTCACTGAATCCAGAATTCTCTATATAAATAGGGCTTTATTTAAAAACACAACCCTGAGTCCAGTTTAAAGTACCTAAACAATTTAAGTATGAGGAAATATTTCTAAGGATTGAATTTCCTGTCTTTGTTTTATATTTCTTAAAGGTAATCAATTCATGATTAATGGCATTGTTTTAATTAGCTACTCTGTGTGGTAGACCTAATTTATTCAGTTGAAAATAATCTGTACAGAAGTTCTAGCAGAAGACAATGATTTGGAATCTTTTCCCTGTCTTACACAACAAAATTATAATTATTCGTGCTTTATTATTTATCTAAATACTCTTCTCATTAGTTAAATCAAGCCTTAGGCTTATAACCATGAAATTATGCCAAAGATAAGAAAATTCTGCCTGATATTTCATTAATGTAATTGCCAGTCTAATTAACGAGTGCATATCAAGTCCCCACTTAGTAATATGGAGGAATCATAGTCATACAGAAATAAAATGATACTTGATTATAGTTTAATGTGATAATTCATCTTACTAGTAATAACCTTTGTGATTGAATGAAATTTTAAGTAGACATATTTGAATTCAAGGACCTGACTTATTAATGTATACACAGGATTTCAGATTTATTGTTGAGTTTAAAAAATAAATTCTATCTATCATCTATCTCTGTGTGCATGTGTTCACATGGTCCATTTTATTAGCCTCTATCAATTAGTTGGATAAATTTGACATTTTAGTCAATGACAGGGGTCAAAGTCAGGTAGAAAATCAGAGAATATTTTATCAAGTCTAAAAAGAATTGTTGGTGAGTGTTCTTTGTGAAACATAACATTCATGTTCATCTAACTTGTGTTTCTCCACTGTGCTGCTAGCCTTAACTCATTGCATTTCTTTCCACTAACTGTGCTTCTGTTACACTATAAAATTTGACCTGGTTTGTCCAGATCAGTGTTATTTTAACAGTTATTACTATGACATGATATTGAAAATATGGCATTTGGAAAATAAGTTTAAGATAGTCTCTCAGTTGTCCCAACTACCAGTTATAAACATAGAACACTCTGAAGACCACTTTGGGCCTTTTACTTTTTGTCATTTCAGAATTATAATTGATAAAAACACTACATTCTTGAAGGTATTATAGATTTTAACTAACATTGGATAACATTTATCAAAGTGCTACAAATGTTGTTGTTGATATTATTTGTTGCTGTGCTGCAGACCAAACTCAGACCATTGTGTATGTTAGAGAAAGGATTTACCCTTGAACCTCACCTGCTAAACCACTGTTGCTAGTTACTTTTGCTTGCTTATTTCTTTTAGCAGGCATAGTACCATTGTTCAATTGAAGCCATTGACATTTTGCTGAAGCCATTCCAAGATTGGTTTATGAAGACATAAATATAGAGAGGGAAGACCTTTTCTTCCCTCAGCATAGTACAACTGGAGGTTAATAGTGATTATAATTTTTATACTAAGTTGACCATGTAATCTTAATAACAACAGCTCTGTACAGACGCTGGACAGGTATGTCCTAAAAACAAACAATATGTGAAATTTCAAAGAAAAATTGGACTCGAAGCATTAAATAACATTTAAATAATCTTTTGCTTACTTTTTCAGTATCTTATTCCTGAAGGAAATCTTTAAGCTATCAATGAAAGCACTTAATTAAAATGGAAACCTTAAGTACATCGATGAGTAATATCAACAAGTGAAGTGAGAATTTCAGTTCTGCACAGAATGAGAATATATTTATAAAATGTGTGTGATAAAGGAGTAATGACTACACTACCTACCCTTCAACAATGATAAAAATGCATCTTAAAAAGAAAACACCAATAAATCATATGAGTAATTCGATTTCCAAAGAAAGTGTACAAATGGCAAAAGAAGTATAAAAAGGCACAACAAATCAAGTGTCACAAGGAAATGTAAATCACAGCCATATCCAAATTAAATGTCATTGGATATCATTTAGAGTTATTGTTGTAGAGAGAACACAGTAAAACAAAATGGTAGAAAAAATAAGACATGCGGAGATTTAACTGGGTCCATTGTACAGTAGATGTAAATTGATAGAGCAAGTGAAGAAAGCAATATGACAGTTCTTAGAAATATTATGAAACTCTTAGCTAGTATATATATGACATATTTATCTCCAAAGTGATAGAGGTGAAACCAAAATTTAAAATGTTATTTGCATGCAGATGCTCATATAACCATAATTCAGAAGAGACCAATACTAAAAATCCCAATTAATCGTTTTCACTATTATGCCAAGAAATATCTTGACCATTGATTCAATTAGATAATCATTCCTAATTAGAAGTATAATAAAAAACTTTCAAGTTTGCATCAAGAATAATGTATATAGGGCAGAGACAGATGTATTGTTTGGAGTTTAAAAGCAATCTATTCTAATATGGTAAGTTCCATTACAACAGAAGCTATATAAGAACTTGTTTCAAAATAAAACAGCTAAACTGATGGTCTGTCTGTCTATCTACCTATTAATATATCTATTTATGTATATATATTTAACTTTATGAACAATTTTCTCCTACTGTATCATGGTAATTACCATTATATTCCCATAAGCAATGAACACTTTTAACATTTTAGCTCTATGTTGATTACAGGGATACTTACTAAGTGTAGTTAATTTCAATCAGAGCTTGTTTATGTAGACAGTGTTGTGAGGTAAATAAGCATACAAGAAATAGCAAGTGAAATGTAAAGAATTTAAAAATTTTCAGAATTTTTCTAATCATATGTTAAATAATTATAGATAAAGTTTTAAACCAGTAGATATATGCATAGAAAATTTTTAGAATTGTTTTAACAAACTTTGTTCATCAACGTGCTCCTTAGTACAATGATAATAACTTGCAGTTCCATGGGTTTTGTAGATGGGCTTTCCAGACAGGTACATTTATGTCTTATTGGCTTGAGAAGCATATCCGGAAAGAGTATCTATATCACTATGCTAGAATAGAAAGGAAGGAAACAGGGTTGATCATGATGGAAAAGAACTTATACTATAATGCAGTCTCAAAAAAGACATAAACATATTTTGCAGGAGGTTTGAGAAGTTTCAAGTAGACGGAAACATATAAATAGTTAATCTGATGTGCCTAGCCTTAGAAATGGAATGGGAATGAAAACCTGAATTCAGGGATGTCTAGAACTGACACCTGATGTCTGTTTGGTGGCAATGATATTAGCATCAGAGAAAAATGTAAATATGGGATGCAGTCTGGGCAGAAAATCATAACAACACAAAAGAATTTTCCCCGGTCAAATACTATTTGTTTTTTATGACCATGGACTTCCAAGGCAAGGAGTGAATCAAGTTGATAACTGTAGTTGATAGTTAACCTACAAGCTAATAAGTTTTATTTCATACATAATTAACTCATGTCAAATATTCATAGAAAGAAAATACAAATATACCCACCTACGGATGGGTATACTTCTAGTATGTACCTGAGTAATTTGGATGCAATACAAAGAAAAAAGTCACATAGAAACAATAATGATGAAAAGAAAAGAAATAAATTTATGATCATTGATGCAGAAGCTCAAATTTCTGAAATTATATAACATCTGTAGTTAATAAGTGAACTTAAATGCTTGTAATGACGGTGTAAGTTAAGTATTACTGTAGCAGATAGACATTGCTTTTTGCCTCCTGTGCTTATTTAATTTTTGTTTCTTTTACATTTTATGCATTTACATGTGCTACATTCAGAAAGGCTGACTGAGAAATGAAAGGTAGCCACAGCTTCATGTTTTTGACAATCCTAAAATGACAACCCACGCACAATATACTCACCTGCCATCTTTTGTCAATATCTTGACAGGGTCGTCATGCATTAAAAGGAAACTTTCAGACTCTAACACTCTAATGCTCACTTTTTCTTGGGTAAAGTACACAAAAGGTATAATTTTAACACATCACCATTATTTCTGACTTCATAGTAGGCAGTTCTGTTCAGCTTAAGTGAACTTCTTGCATACAAATACATCAATCGGACACTAAAGTGTTTCAAGTAATATCAGCAACAACACACAATGATTCATCGTCTGACCTCTAAGTATCATTGTGGTACAGAGCAAAACCATACATTTTTCCAGCATGGTTAGTGTTAGAACCCTTTCATTAAATTCAGGCTAAAAACAGAGTGTTTGTTTCTGAGGGTATGATCCGTCTGTCAGATACATGAACCATCAGAACATAATAAAGGGTCAAGAAATAAAGTCATACATCAATAGTCAACAGATTGTTGAAAAATACTAAAGGATACAAAGCAGAAAAGATTATCTTTAGTAAGCAGCATTAGAAACATTACCTACTCACACACAGATATGTAAAAAATATAACTATTGCAAAAACATATGTAAAAATCATACATATATATTTGTGTGTGCATTTGTGTGCATTTGTGTTTGTATGTGTGTGTGTGTGTGTGTGTGTGTGTGTGTATGTGTGTGTCCAGTGCTTGAAGTTCACAAAACATTTGTCAAATTCAATTCAGTATGTTGGAAAATTCCAATGACAGTATTCAAAGCAATAGAGAGGATACTGTGAAATCTCATATAGAAGAAAGAAAGAAAGAAAGAAAGAAAGAAAGAAAGAAAGAAAGAAAGAAAGAAAGAAAGAAAGGAAAGAAGAAAGGAAGGAAGGAAGGAAGGAAGGAAGGAGAAAAATAATATTTCAAATAACTTGCATTTCTCTTCTTTTGTTTTGTAGGTGAGGCTTTGTTATTTAAATATACCGAGTTACTCTTAAAGCAAAATTAGAAAAATAGTTTAATTTTTATCAATGCTTAGAGCACATATACCACTCATGTTTCATTATCTCTAACCTACTATCAACACAATCACACCATACGTTTTGGTACCTAAAGATTGTATAAGATGGATTCTTAGACACTTCTTATTGACCTGCCTATATTTTAAGTCTCAATTGAAGCTTTTTTCCTCTTCAAGTGTATCTCTTGACATTTTAACTGAAGAAAAGATGCATAGATACAGTCAAATTTACAGAAAATTTTCTAATATTGATAACAAGCAGTTTATAGTAAATCACATTTATACAATACTCTTCATGATACAAAATATAAACAATTATATGGAAAAATGGTGATTGTAAACATTTAATTAGTGTTCAACAGGATCCTCTGTAGTGGCTGCCTATGTTTTTTCCAGTATTTAATGTTTACATCTAGATGAATCACAGTTTCCTCAAAGTAGCAAGTCATATGAAGGAATTCCAAAGAGAACACTGGTCTTGTGCAGAATTCTCAGGGTTGGCTACTAGCAAACAAAACATAATATATAAATTAAGAATGTACAAGTTCAGTAACTATGTTGTTCCTAGTATAATCAGGTAATCCTATCTCATATAAACTCAAAGACCAAACAAAACCATGCTAAATGGTTGTAGGATTAATGGAGAAATCAAGAAGCAAATTTTAAAAGTTATTAGAATTGAATAAAATGAAGTCAGAACATGATAAAATTAATGGAACATATTTATATCAGACCTAGGAGCAAAATCTTCAAAGAAAACAAAAGAACAAATAAAATGATAAAATAAAAATTAAAAATGTTTCTGATAGAAACTATTAACTTATTGATGATCATGAAGGTCTTTGGAGAACGGGGGAAAAAGCAAAATAAATAAATAAATAAATAAATAAATAAATAAATAAAAAAAAAATAAAATGAACCACCAAAAATAGGAAAGAATTAGTCAAAGGAAAACATCAAAATAGAAACAAAAACAAAATAAATAAATTATTAAAATATGAGTTGGCTCTTGAAAAGGATGATGAAGAGTGATAAACTCTTAACCACATTAAGCAAAATAATTAAATGACCAAAATCAATAAAAACAGAAATAGAAGGTGGATATTCAAACAGATGCATATTGTGCAGACCAGTTTAATGTAAATTTGACACAATTTAGAGTTGTTCAAAAGAAGGGTACCTCAATTCAGAGAATGTTTCCATACAATCCAATTGTAAGTGATTTTATATAGTGAGTGACAGAGGAGACTCTAGCCCATTTTGGGTGATGCTCTCCATGGACTGCTGGTCCTGTGTTCTATAAGAAAGCAGGCTCCACAAGCCATGAGGAGCAAGCCAGGAAACAGCACTCCTCTGTGACTTCTGCATCAGCATCACCGTCGGGATACCTGTCTTACTTGAGTTTCTGCCCTGATTTCTGTTGATGATCCAATGTGATGGTAAATTTTAAGTCAAATACATTATTTCTTCTCCATGTTGGTTAGGTCACATGTTTATTTCTCTATCTGGTAGACCTGGTAGAATAGAGCAAATATATGAATCAGACTAGAAAATCAGAAATTTATACTCTGACTATTAATGCCCAGCCCTGCATGGCTGTGGAAGGAATGTATGACATGGTGTCCCACCCTAGAACAGAAGCAGCAGGAAGAGGGATTCATGGAATGCTAAAGGTTGCTGTGGGTGTACTTGTATAATAATATACATACTTTATTTTATGCACTTCCTTCAGAAAATTTGTTCCCTTCCAAGATTGTCCAGAAATCTTTCTGCATTTGTTAATGACACTATGATAATTAGAAACCATAAGAGTCCAGGAAGCAAGTGTGTATCTGGTTTTCCTCAGCAAGGGGTGAATAGTGTGACCTTCAGGATAGCCCTTAAGTGTGTGTGAAAGAATTCTGTAAACATGAGTTCAAGAATATATAATTCTCACTTATGCATAGGTGCATGAGCAGGTTTTTCTTCAGAAGCAAATATATCATGGTTGATTTGGGCACTGGAAACAACAAAATCAACTGGACCTTGAAAGACAAGCAAAACATGGATGACCTCATAGAGACCATATACCATGATGCCTGCAAAGACCAGAGTCTGGTGGCATCTCCCAAAGACTATTCTACAAAGTACAGATATTAAGCACTGCCCTCAGACTCTGCAAAGGACACTGGGAGCCTCTTCCATGAAGAAATACTCTGTTCTCGTAGCCTCTAGAAATGATCTGCAGCAGAACATTGCTGGAGGATCCTTGAGATGAGGGTTATAGGGCCTTAACTGCCTGGAACAAATAAACGTGGTGAAGGAACAGGAATATATGTTGTGCGCATCTCTCTGTGTGTTATAGTGAAAATAATTGATTTTCTTTTTTTCTTTTTTTTGGCATTTCATCATTGATTCATAGAAAGACATGTACACACACACACACACACAGAGAGAGAGAGAGAGAGAGAGAGAGAGAGAGAGAGAGAGAGAGAGAAATATAAGCAATGAAAGAAAGACATATATAATCAAAGTTGAAGGCACTGACAGAAGTAAAACAAGTAGAAAATCAGAATATGCAAATAGCTGCTATATTCCTGCTAGTTTGGTAGAATTATTATTTTGAACATGATTGTTACATCAAAAGCAACCTACAGATTCAACATTATGTCAAGCAAAATACTAGGATCTTTCTATACAGATACAAAAAATCCACACACCCCCCAAAAAAACAAACAAAAGACAAAACAAAAAAAGACTTCATGTAAATTAAAAGACCAAAAATAACCAAGCCAGTTTTGAACAACCACAAAACTGCTTGAAGTGTAGCCATCCATAAACCTGATGTAATCTATACTACAGAAGATAATAAGATTAGTATTTTATACACACAAGATAGACATGTAGATTCATGAAACAGGATAGAGGAAACATGCATGTGTACACAAAACCACAGCTTTATGATTTTTGACAATGATACCAGGCATATACAATGGAGAAAAAGCATCTTCTATAGACAGTGCTGAGAATCATGGATTTCAACATGCACAAAAATGAAGCTATATTCTTACTGTTTAACTCGGCACAAAACTCGTCTAAAAATGGATCAGAAGCCCGATCTTAAAATGTAATGTACTGAAATAATTATTTAATATCCTGACAAGAAGTATCACATGAAACTAAAGAGCTTCTGTAGAGTAAAGGAATTATGAAGTGAATGAGTGGGCAGACAAAATAATGAGAGAAAGCCTTTGTCATCTACCATATCTGACAGGATTTGTGTCTCTGTGTGTGTGTGTGTGTGTGTGTGTGTGTGTGTGTGTGTGTGTGTGTGTGTGTTTTGTGTGTGTGTATCTGTGTGTGTGTTTGTGAGTGTTCATGTGTGTGTGTTGTGAGGAGTGCATGTGTGCGTGTGTGTGTGTGTGTGTGTGTGTGTGTGTGTATTCTAAACCACTAATGTATAGTTGAAATCATCACATGAGCTACTGAGACTGCTGATGAAGAGGACTCCAAAACCACCCAAGGACTATGGAAAATTTCACAGCATCCACATGGTATTTCAAAGCCACCCACAGCCCCAGCTCAAGAGAATTCATTGCCTCAAGCCTTCTCAGACATATGTACAAATATG
>NC_046156.1:146030326-146225326 GCF_011064425.1 Rattus rattus | reverse complement strand
TCCCATCATCCCTTCCATGGCTATGCAGAACTTGGCACTTCGAGATCTCAGTAGCTCAAGCCAGTGTGCCACAGTGTCTTCCTGCTGCCTGCCAATACAGATGTAGAATAGAACTCTGGGCTACCTTTCCAGCAACATGCCTGCCTGCATGTTACTATGATTCCCTATGTGATGATAATGGACTAAACCTCTTAATGGTATGTCAGACTCAATTAAATGCTTTCCTTTGTAAGAGTTGATGTTGTCATGGTGTTTTTTTCAGAGCAATACACAATGATTAAGATGCAATGAAAAAACAAAAGGATAAAGAATGAAAAGCCAGTGGAAGAAGAAAAACTTGATGTGACTTATCTGTCTGTATGCTTTTTATGGCAAAAAGATAGCATCAGTTTACATATTTTGCATTTTATTTCTGCGCTTAGTAAATGTCATTACTGATCATTTCCTACACAAACGTCTAGGTAAGATTAAACACTGGGCTTGGACTCTCACTCTCACAGATCTCAAAGGGCTCCAGTGAAAGGAGTCAAGAGTTACCCAGAGAATCATTGTCATTACAACATGCCAATAGTGCTAATAGCTGTCAGAAGGAAACACAACAGGGATAACCAAGGCACTGCAACATTCAGCATCTTATTTAGCTTTGAAATACTGTGCAGTGTGTTCAGCTCACAGGGCTGCCAGAACTGTGAGAGGATGGCTCGTCTCTTCATCACTTGGCCATGTCTTACTTCTTTGCAATCGTCCTGGTTGCCTTGCCTTTTAAAGATTTCTGTCTTAAGAAGAAAAAAATAAACCTGAAAAATGTTTTAAGAGCTCAAATTTTGCAAATATCTGAGTTTCTAATAAAATAGTTCTGGTGCAGGCAATGCTGGTAACAGTTAAGATTAACTAATAAGCCTGCTGTGGCACGGAGCAATCACTGAGCATGAGTACATTTCCTGATCCCTGTCATTCTGGCACAGACAACCCATATTGCTAATGGTATTCCTGAATTTTCTTCAATATTTGACAAAACTATGTCTCTCAAAATGACAGCAAGCAATAAAAAACTGCACAATGTTTTTCTTCCACAAGTGGAACATTTTTAAACGATTAAAAAATTCCTTGAGTCAAATAAATAATATAAACCAGCAGTTTTAATTGCTTTTGGTAGATTATAAAACATTATTACATGGCCAACATTTATGATGATAAGCTCAAGAAAGTCAGGGTTATTTACATATTCTTTTAGGGAAGACAGTGAAATACATTGAACACATTTATGATTCTAATTTAAACAGAAACTCCCTTTAACAATAAAATGTCAGGTAGAAAAGGCAAGAGGATACTAACAATAGTCAGGGCAACACAGACACTTGGGGACCTAAAAAATTTCAAATTACATAGGCTTGGAAATAGGATCTTAAAACACATGCTGTGAGTTACAGACAAAGCCACAAGTCATATTGGGTCAGTTTCATTTGGAATGAACATTGTAGGACACATTGCAAGGTTCTCTGTTTCACAAAAAAACATAGAATATTGTTTCAAAAAGTAGTATTAAAGTATGTTTGCTGGAACTGCCCACATAAAGATGAGAAAGAAAACTTGCTAATTAAATTAAACTAAGTTATAACATTAATTCAAATATAAAATATGAATATATTTTATGAATCTCATTCTATAATATCATATCTCTATACCTGTCCACAAAAGAAACACCACTCATCCCAATCAGAACTGTAACACTGGATATTGAAGTAAGTTGATTTCTGTCTTCCTGAGAAATCATTACACATAATTCCCCAGTGACTGCACAACTTTAGACTCCCTTCAGCAGGTGTTCTTTTTACTCTTTATTCTTACCAGCATGAGATGCCACTTATTGTATTCATCTTAGCAATTCTAATGTGTATAAGACTAAATCTCAAAGTAGTTTCGATTTACATATCTCTGATGACTAACGGTGTTAAGCATTTCTTTAAAAGTTCCTCAGCTATTTGAGTTTCCTTTTATAAGAATTCTATGTACCCCAGTTTTTAATCATTTGCTTCATTAATGTCTAGTATGGAGGGGACATCTTTGTTTGCTTGATTTTGGTTGTTGTTATTTACACATTTTGGATATTGCCATAAATACAATGTAGTCTTAATGCCTGTGCTCATGGTGTTCTCTTCAGAATGTATTTTCCTGTGCTGATGCGTTCCAGTCTCTTCATATTTTTTTTCCTATAGAAGTTTCAGTGTATTTGGTGTTATTATGAAGACTTTAATCAATTTGGAGGAGTTGATCTCAATCTGGAGTTCAGTTTTGTGTAGAATATTAAGTATTAATGTGTTTGGATTATACTAAATGCATCCAATTTGAGCAATACTATTTGGTGAAAAGGCTATCTGTTTTATCCTGTGTGTATTTATGGCTTCTTTCTCAAACAACAGTGACCATCCATAGATTTGTGGATTTATGTCTCAATCTCCAATTTTTTTCCATTGATCAATGTATCTCTTTTGTGCCAATACCATGTTGTTTTTATCACTGCAGCTCTGCAGTACAACTGGAAATCAGGGATAGTAATGATACTACCCTCAGTTCTTTTCTTCTTCTCAATTGATTTAACTATCCTGATCTCTTCTGTTTGGATTATTTTATTTTGTTTTTGTGTTGCTTGAGGTTCCCTTACTGTCTTTTGATTGGGTCAATAAAGATGGCAGAAGCCAATTGTTGGGTGAAGGATAAGGCAGGATTTCCGGGCAGGATGGAGCAGAGAGGAAGACAGACATATAAGTCTCCGGGACCTATAGTTGTGGCCGCAACTGTGGTGTGAGACCAAAGAAGATGGGGCAGGATATTCTTCGCCAAGCCTTTGAATTATTTGGTCAGTTTTAAAATATTAAAGCCTCATGTGTTTTTCTTCCACTGTACTAAAGTGAACTAAGTGAGATGGTGGCACCCAGAAAAGAGGGAAGGGCAGGTACTCTCCAGAATACAGAAGGTAGCTGCTCTCAGAACACCTCCTGGAACTCAGTGTTAGCAAACCATGAAGGCTGAAGAGACAGCAGGTGAGCAGCGGTTGGTCCCAGAGCCTAGATGGATCAAGCATGCTTTTAAAATTACATGTCACATTCTTGTTTCTTTGTTTCGTGTGTGTGTGTGTGTGTGTGTGTGTGTGTGTGTGTGTGTGTGTGCGCGTGTGAGTGTGTGTGTGTTTCCATATGAAACTGTCTTTTCACAATCTTTGAAGAACTGTACTGTAATTTTCTACAGCGATTGTATTGAATCTATAGATTGCTGTTGGTAGCATGGCAATTTTTTTTACATTAGTCCTACTGATCCATAATCACGTGAGCTCTTTAAATTTTTCAATAATTTCTTCAATTTCTTTCATGAATACCTTAAACTTTTTATTGAATATTTTTATTTACATTTTAAATGTTATTTCTTCCCGTTCATAAGCCTCCTATAACATCCCCCTCCCCCTTATTCTATAAGGGTGTTCTCCATACCCAACCACTTCCCCTTCCCACATCCCTGCCTTCATATTCCCCTACAATGGCAGGACCAAGGGTTGTCCTCCCATTGGTGCCCAACAAACCATCCTCTACTATATATGCAGCTGGAGTCATGGGTCTGTCCTTGTGTAGTTTTGGGTAGTTGATTAGTCCCTGTGAGCTCTGGTTGGTTGATATTGTTGTTCTTATGAGGTTGCAAGCTGCTTCAGCTCCTTCAATCCTTTCTCTAATTCCTCAAATGTGAAATCTTTTCTCAGTTCAATGGTTTGCTGCTAGCATTCGCCTCAGTATTTGTCACGGGCTGGCTATGTCTCTCAGAAAACAGCTATAACATATTCCTGTCAATATATACTTCTTGGCTTCATCAATATTGTCTAGTTTTGGTGGCAGTATACATTGTATACATGGGCTGGATCCTCAGATGGGCAGCCTCTGAATGGTCATGCCTTCAATCTCTGCTCCAAACTCTGTCTCCAACCCCTTTCTATGAATATTTTTGTTCCTCTTTTTAAGAAGGACTGACGTATCCGCACTTTGGTCATCCTTCTTCTTGAGCTTCATGTGGTCTGTAGACTGTATCTTGGGTAATTTGAGATTTGAGGCTAATATCCATTTATGAGTGAATGCATATCATGTGTGTATTTTTGTGATTCAGATACCTCACTCAGGATGACATTGTTTAATTTCATCATTTGCCTATAAATTTCATGAAGTCATTATTATTATAGATGAGTAGTACTCCATTGTGTATATATATCACTTTTTCTGTATCTATTCCTCTGTTGAAGTATATCTGGGTTCTTTCCAGGTTCTGGCTATTATAAATAAGGTTGTTATAAACATAGTGGAACATGTCTTTGTTGTATGTTGGAGCATCTTTTGGGTATATGGTTTTAGGTACAGCTGGGTCCATAGGTAGTGCAACATCCACTTTTCTGAGGAAACTCCAGACTGATTTCCAGAGTGGTTGTGCCAGCTGGCAATCCCATCAACAATGGAAGAGTTTTCCTTTTTCTTCACATCATCAGCAGCATCTGTTGTCACCTAAGTTTTTGATGTTAGCCTTTCTGACTGGTATGAGGTGGAATCTCAGGTTTGTTTTGATTTACATTTCTCTAATGACTAAGGTTGTTGAACCTTTCTTTAGGTACTTCTCAGCCATTTGACATTCCTCAATTGAGAATTCTTTGTTTACCTCTGTACCCCATTTTTATAGGATTATTTGGCTTTCTGTTGGCTAGCATCTTGAGTTCTTTGTATATATTGGATATTATCCCTTTATGGGATGTAGGATTGGTAAAGATTTTTTCCCAATCATTTGATTGCTAATGACAGTGTCCTTTGCCTTACAGAAGCTTTGCAGTTTTATGAGGTTCCTTTTGTCGATTATCGATCATAGAGCATAAGCCATTGGTGTTCAGTTCAGGAAATTTTCCCCAGTACCCAAGTGTTTAAGACACTTTGTTACTTTTTCTTCTGTTAGTTTGAGTGTATCTGGTTTTATTTGAAAGTCCTTGATTCACTTGGACTTAAGTTTTGTGATAAGAATGGATTAATTTGCATTCTTCTACCTGCTGATCTCCAGTTGAACCAGCACCATTTGCTGAAAAGGCTACCTTGTTCCACTGGATGGTTTTAGGTACTTTCTCAAAGATCAAGTGACCATAGGTATGTGGGTTCATATCTGGGTCTTCAGTGATATTCCATTGATCTACCTGTCTGTCTGTACCACTTCCATACAGTTTTTTTGTTTGTTTGTTTGTTTTATCACAATTGCTCTGTAATACTACTTGAGGTCAGGGATGGTGATTTCCCAAGTTTTTTATTTTTTTTTTTTTTATTAACTTGAATATTTCTTATATACATTTAGTGTTATTCCCTTTCCCGGTTTCAGGGTAAACATCCCGCTCCCCCCCCCTTCCTTATGGGTGTTCCTCCCCCCCTCCCCCATTGCCCCCTCCCCCAACAGTCTAGTTCACTGGGGGTTCAGTATTATGGGACCCAGGGCTTCCCTTCCACTGGTGCTCTTACTAGGATATTCATTGCTACCTATGAGGTCAGAGTCCAGGGTCAGTCCATGTATAGTCTTTAGGTAGTGGCTTAGTCCCTGGAAGCTCTGGTTTGCTTGGCATTGTTGTACATATGGGGTCTCGAGCCCTTCAAGCTCTTCCAGTTCTTTCTCTGATTCCTTCAACGGGGGTCCTATTCTCAGTTCAGTGGTTTGCTGCTGACATTCGCCTCTGTATTTGCTGTATTCTGGCTGTGTCTCTCAGAAGCGATCTACACTTCTGCACTTCTTTGCTTCATCCATCTTGTCTAATTGGGTGGCTGTATATATATGGGCCACATGTGGGGCAGGCTCTGAATGGGTGTTCCTTCAGTCTCTGTTTTAATCTTTGCCTCTTGAGAATAGTTTTGGCTATCCTGTGTTTTTTATTATTCCAAATGAATTTGTAAATTGCTCTTTCTAACTCTATGAAGATTGAGTTGGAATTTTGAAGGGGGATTGCATTCAATTTGTAGATTGCTTTTGCAAAATTTTTATTATATTAATCCTGACAATCCATGATCATGAGAGGTCTTTGTATGCCGTTGACCTCCTTTTGTTTTCTGATTGCTTTGGCTAGCCCTTCAAGTACTATATTGAATATGTAGGGAGAGAGTGGGCATCCTTGTCTAGTTCCTGATTTTAGTGGGATTGCTTCAAATTTCTTTCCATTTAGTTTGAAGTCTATTAGTTTGCTGTATATTGTTTTTACTATGGTTAAGTATAGGCCTTGAATTCCTGATGATTCCAATACTTTTAACATGAAGGTGTGTTGAATTTTGTCAAATGCTTTCTCAGCATCTAATGAGATGATCATGTGTTTTCTTTTCCTCTGAGTTAGTTTACATAATGGATTACATTGATGGATTTCAGTATATGGAACCATCCTTGCATCCCTGGAAAAAGCCTACTAGATAATGATCAATGATCGTTTTGATGTGTTCTTGGATTTGGTTTGTGAGAATTTTACTGAGTGTATTTGCGTCAATATTCATAAGGGAAAATATTCTGAAGTTCTCTTTCTTTTTGTGGGTATATGCGTTGTTTAGGTATAAGTGTAATTGTGGCTACAAAGAAAGAATTGGGAAGTGATCCTTCTGTTTCTATTTTGGGGAGTAGTTTTGACATTATTGATATGAGCTCTTCTCTGAACTTCTGATAGAAATCTGCACCAAACCCATCTGGTCCTGGTCTTTTTTTTTTTTTTTTTTTTTTTTTTTTTTTTTTTTTTGTTGTTGTTGTTGTTGGGAGACTTTTAATAACTGCTTTCTTTCTTTAGGAGTTATGGGACTCTTTAGGTGATTTATCTAATCCTAATTTAACTTTACTACCTGTTCTCTGTTTAGAAAAGTATCC
The DNA here is from genome assembly GCF_011064425.1 of Rattus rattus. Classification (NCBI taxonomy): domain Eukaryota; kingdom Metazoa; phylum Chordata; class Mammalia; order Rodentia; family Muridae; genus Rattus; species Rattus rattus. The sequence continues at coordinate 146,218,432 of NC_046156.1, read as the reverse complement.
ATTTCATTCAGATTTTCCAGTTTTGTTGAATATAGACTTTTGTAGTAGGATCTGATGATTTTTTTTAACTTTCTCAGATTCTGTTGTTATGTCTCCCTTTTCATTTCTGATTTTGTTAATTTAAATACACTCTTTGTGCCTTCTGGTTGGTCTGGCTAAGAGTTTTTCTATCTTGATAATTTTCTCAAAGAACCAGCTCCTGGTTTTGGTGATTCTTTGTATAGGACTTTTATAGGACTTAGTTGATTTCAACCCTGTCACGATTATTGCCTGCTTTTGGGTATATTTGCTTTTTTTCTTTTCTTTTTTTCTTTTTTTTTTTTTTTGTTCTAGAGCTTTTATGTGTGCTGTCAAGCTGCTAATATATGCTCTCTCCTGTTTCTATTTGGAGGCACTCAGAGCTATGATTTTTCCTCTTAGCACTGCTTTCATTGTATCCCATAAGTTTGGGTATGCTGTGCCTCCATTTTCATTAAATTCTACAAAGCCTAATTTCTTTATTTTTTTCTTGACCAAGTTATCATTGAGTAGAGTGTTGTTCAACTTCCATATATGTGTAGGTGTTCTGTCTTTTTTGTTGTTATTGAAGACCAGCCTTAGTCTGTGGTGATCTGATAGGATGCATGGGATTATTTCAGTCTTGTTGTATCTGTTATGGTCTGTTTTGTGACCGATTGTATGGTCAATTTTGGAGAAGGCACCATGATGTGCAGAGAAGAAGATATATCCTTTTGTTTCAGGATAAAATGTTCTATAAATATCTGTTAAGTCCATTTGATTCATAACTTCTGTTAGTTCCTCTGTGACTCTGTTTAGTTTTTGTTTCCATGATCTGTCCGTTGATGAGAGCAGGTGTTGAATTCTCCCACTGTTATTCTGTGAGGTTCAATGTGTTCTTTGAGCTTCAGTAAGGTTTTTTTTTATGAATGTAAGTTCGCTTGCATTTGGTGCATATATATTCTTGACTGAGAGTTCATCTTGGTGGATTTTTCCTTTGATGAATGTGAAGTGTCCTTCCTCAACTTTTTTGATAACTTTTTGTTGAAAGTCGATTTTATTTGATATTAGAATGCCTATTTCAGCTTATTTCTTAGGACCATTTGCTTAGAAAAAAATTTTTCTAGCTTTTTACTCTGAGATAGTTTCTATCTTTGTCACGGAGGTGTGTTTCCTGTAAGAAGCAAAGTACTGTGTTCTCTTTAAGTATCAAGTCTGTTAGTAAATGTCTTTTTATTAAGGAATTGAGTCTATTGATATTAAGAGATATTAAGGAATAGGGATTGTTGTTTCCTGTTATTTTTTGGTGTTAGAGGCAGAATTGTGTTTGTGTTTCTCTCTTTTGATTTTTTTTGCAAGGAGATTACTTTCTTGCTTTTTCTAGTGTGTAGTTTTCCTCGTGTTGGAGTTTTTCATGTATTATACTTCGTATGGCTGGATTTGTAGAAAGATAATGTAAATTTGGTTTTGTCATGGAATATCTTAGTTTCTCCTTCTCTGGTAATTGAGAGTTTTGCTGGATATGGTAGCCTGGGCTGACATTTGTGTTCTCTTAGGCTCTATATGACATCAACCCAGGATCTTCTGGCTTTCTACTCTCTGGTGAGAAGTCTGGTGTAATTCTTATAGGTCTGCATTTATATGTTCCTTGAACTTTTACTTTTTTTTATTATTACTGTTTTTATTATTTCTTTGTGTGTGTGTGTGTGTGTGTGTGTATGTGTGTGTGTGTCTGTGTGTGTGTCTGTGTGTGTGTGTGTTTGAGTTTGGTGTCTTGAATATTATGTGACAGGGGGATTTTCTTTTCTGGTCCAATCTATTTTGAGTTCTGTAGGCTTCTTGTATGTTTATAGGCATCTCTTTCTTAATGTTAGGAAAGTTTTCTTCTATAATTTTGTTGAAGATCTTTACTGGCCCTTTAAACTGGGAGTCTTCACTCTCTTTTATACCTATTATCCTTAGGTTTGAGCTTTTCATTGTATCCTGAATTTCCTGGATGTTTTGGATTAGGAGCTCTTTGCATTTTACATTATCTTTGATGGTTGTGTTGATGTTTTCTAAGGAATCTTCTGCCCCTGAGATTCTCTCTTCTAGCTCTTGTATTCTGTTGGTGATGCTTGCATCTATGACTCCTGATCTCTTTCGTAGGTTTTCTCTCTCCAGGGTTTTCTCCTTTTGTGATTTCTTTATTGTTTTTATTTCCATTTTTAAATCCTGGATGGTTTTGTTTAATTCCTTCACCTGTATGGTTGTGTTCTCTGTAGTTCTTGAAGGGATTTTTGCATTTTCTCTTTAAGTGTTTCTACTTGTTTACCTGTGTTGTCCCATATTTTTTTAAGTGAATTGTTTATGTCCTTCTTAAAGTCCTCTATCATCATCATGAAATGTGATTTTAAATCCAAATTTTGCTTTTCCAGTGTGTTTGGATATCCATTATTTGCTTTGGTGGGAGAACTGGGCTGTGATGATGCCAAGTAGTGTTGGTTTCTGTTGCTTATCTCCATGTGTTTGCCTCTTGCCATGAGGTTGTCTCTGGTTTTAGCTGGTCTTGCTGTCTCTGACAGTAGCTTGACCCTCCTTACCCTCCTGACTCTCCTGTAAACCTGTGTAAAAGACCTGTGTAAACCTGTACTCCTAAAGACTTGTTTTATTTCAGCTGGATCTGGGAACAGATGGATGGTCCTGAGATTTTGTGTCCTGAAGCCTCCAGGAAGGTTGCTCGGAGCAGAAGAATTGGTATTATCTCTGCTCTCAGGCATATCGGTGCTTCTGGTGACTGGCTTTCAGCTCTCTACCTTAAATGTTTTATTGTTACAAGTCACTCGCTTTCTTTCTTCTAGTCATCCCAGAATATTTTATATTTTTGAGGCTATTTTGAAAAATATTGTTTTACTAATTTATTTTATTATCCAGTATCTTATTTGTATATTAGAGGTCTTCTATATTTTGTGATTTAGTATTGTATCCACCAAATTTTCTGAAAATATTCATCAGTTGTAGCAATTACCCAGTATAATTTTAGGACTCTGATTTATACTATTATGTTGACTGCAAAAGCAAAAACAAACAGACAAACAACTTGTATGACTTCTTCATTTCCAATTTATTTTTAATTTTTGGGATTTAATTTTGTATCCACCTACTTTGCTGAAAGTGTTTATCAATTGTAGGAGTTTCCCAGTAGAATTTCAAGGTCCTTTATTATATTATTATGTCATCTGGAAAAAAATAATTTGACTTCTTTCTTCCTAATTCATATCTCCTTAATTTTCTTCTGTTATCTTATACATCTAACTAAGACTGCAACTACTATTTCAGATAGGTTGGAGAAAACAGAAAATCTTGTCTTGTTGGCTTATTCCACTGGAATTGTTTTGACATTCTCTTCTTTTGTATTGATGTTGGCTATGTGTTTTATGTAATCTTCATTTATTATTTTGAGGTATGTCCATTGTACTCCTAATCTCTCTAGGACTTATATCATGAAGGAGTTTTGGATTTTATCAAAGGCTTTTTCTGCACCTAATGACATGATCATCTAGTTTTTCTTTTTCATTCTATTTATATGGGAATTATATAATCAATTTATGTTGTTAAACCTTCTAAACATCTCTAAAATGAAGCTACCTTGATCTTGAAGCTACTATGATGCATGATCTTTACTGTGTTCTTGGATTCAACTTGCATGTATACTGCTGAAAATTATTGTTCCAATGATTCTTTGTAGTCTTATTGTTGTTCTTTTTCTTTTTTAAAATTTAGTTCTTCTTTGTTCTTTCATTCCTTTGGGTGTTATTTATTCTTTTTGTTGTAGAAATTTCAGGTATGCTGATAGGATGCTACTATGAGATCTCTCTATTTTTTTTCTCTTATTTTAGTTACATGGTACAATGAACAGAACCATCTTTATTCTATATTGAATGTCTGGATATGTTATTAATTGAATCTCAATTAACTCTAGAAAACTTTTTATTTCTCTCTTAATTTCATTTTGACCTATTTTTTTTCTTTCACTGGTGAGTTTTTTAATCTCCATGATTTCTTAAGCTCTCTGTTGTTTAGGCCATTGGTATCCACTTTCAATATGTGGTAGACAGGTATGTCATAAGATTTATTTCGATTTTCTTGTATCTGTAGAAATGAGCTTTGTATTTACATATATGCTCAGTTTGACTGATACTCCATGATGTGTTAAGAAGAATATATATTCTGTTTTGTTTTGGTGAATTATTTTGCAAATATCTGCTATGTCTATTTGGTTTATAATATCAGCGGTAGCATTCATTTGGTATTTAGAAAGCAAAATTTGCAGGGAAATGGATGAGACTAGAAAAATGTATGATGAGTGAGTATCAAGACTCAAAGAGAGAAGTAAAAGCATGTATTAGCTCTTAAGCTAATGATAAGAAAGCTTTATTCTACAGAACTATAGAAGTTAAATACAGAGAAAGGGATTAGGAGAGACAAATGCATCTCTTATTAAATGGGAACTAGAATAAATAGTTATGGCTAGATGGGTATGGAGAATGGAATGGAACCAAATAAAATAAGAACTATAGAGATAAAAGGGTCCTTTAAGGGCAATATGGAAGTCTACTAGAATAGAGGAACGTAAAACTATGTGCATATGTGAAGTCTTTCTAAATGGGCATTGCCAAATAATGAGGAGACAGAATTCCAACTGGACATCTTTTGTCACCAAATCAAGGTTCGAGCACTGGGGTTGAGTTGCATATAATTGAGTTCTTGTCCAAGTGGTCCAGTGGAAATTTTCAAACAACCCAGGCTACTGGCATGTCTATAGGTTGCACTCCATTACTGACAGTAAGGTGTATTTCTAATTATAACACCCAGAGAAACCATGAGCATGGAGAAATCATACAGATCCTTACATAGATCACCTGTCTATGTTAGTGACATTCCTACAGAGCTAAAGGAGCAATGCAAGCACCAAAGCAGGTACAACCCTATGTTTCACAATGGTATTCTGTCTCCAAGATATGCTAAGACAATAGTAGCAGAAATCTGTGGAAATACAGAGACATATCTGATTTAACTTAAAGTTTATTTCATAGATGGAACTCATATCAAACACTGCTTGTGTCAACAGGAGCATGATACTGTTTTTACAGGATTCCTGAACATGTGAACAAAATTTCTGCATCTATATCCTTTTCTTGTCCCTTTTCTCATCTATTTTCTTCTGTCTGTTTTGTCCTATTCTGATGTGCTGTGTTTTTAGTATAGTATAGTATAGTATAGTATAGTATAATACAGTACAGTATAATATAGTAATTATTATTTTTCTCCTTTAGACATTACTTTGTTATCTAATCAGAGACTACAAGGGGGGTAGATCTGGATAGGTAAAAAGAAACTGGAAAGTGCAGAGGAAATGTAGCAATATCGGATATATTATTATTAAGGGCAATATATTCTATTGTCCATAAAATGAAACATAAATAAGTTTAACAAAAGAGTACAAAATAACTTTATAATAGCATTAGAAAAAAATCTATGCCTTTGATATGTCAGGAAGTTTTAACATATTGAGGGGCTGATTTCCTTTTATATAATTAGATTCTTTATTGTGCCTGATTTTCAGGTTCACCAAGGCAGCAAAAACCCCCCCTATCTCTATTAAGAATATCTTCATCATGAATGACTTAACTGCTGGAGGTTAGACTAGCAGGTAATCCTAAACTGGAGAGGTGTTGAACTGCTTTTATCCTACATCTGATGATTAAAACACATTTTCCCCCTTGTGTTGAATTCGCAGAAGTTCTATATAGATACATGTAAAATTTAGCTTTTAGCAACTTCAGTACTGTGAACCTCATTATATCTTCACTGCTACTTTAGGATACTCTTCAAAACACTGAATCTTTTCAGTACTGAAGACGTTTTTCTTCTAACAAGACAAATACTTGGCAGAGATCTAATGCATAAAAGAAAAGAGTATCTGCCTTCCTCACCCTGTATTTCATCCTCCAGCCTGCCCTGGGAAGTTTTTCCAAATGCCAGGGTCATCATTTTACAGACTTTGTTAACATTCTTTAATGGCTTAACATAATGTGGCTTCCAATGAAGCACCCTCTTCCATGACTAAAATATTGTTGGTGGCAGCATAGAAGACATTACCAGAAGAACACTGAATATTCTGGATGGATGAATGGAAAAACAATGTACCATTTTTGCTTTATGATTTCTGACACACAAAACAGCGCAGGAAATTACAATGCTTTTTAAGAAGATCTCAGCTTGTGGTTAAGATCTATGAAGCACTTCAGCCTTCAAGCTTCTTAGCTCTTCTTTGCACCCAGCCCTGTGAAATGATCACAGGTCCCTGATGACTATTCCCTCTGATAGAGCCAACTGTCTCCCGGGCTCTATATATGCAAAAAAGTCTCAGATCTCAGATCTTATTAAATTATGATGGTTGTATATATACAGGCATATACAACCTTCTGTAATTTTTACTCATATTTTGTAAATGTGTGTTTGTGTATGTATGTGCATATGTGTGTTTGTTTGTGTATGGTTAATTTAAGGCTGATTGCTTAAGAATGGATAATCTATGAGAGAGGTCTTCCCTAGAAAAGAAAAATCTCTCTTTCAGCATCCATTATTTTAAAGGATATCATTTTATCACAAATTGAACTTAAGTATTTTTTGAAATGAAACACCTTTTTGTACCTGATATACATGTATGTTCTCTTCATCATGGTTTTGCTATTGTTCTTGTTGCTGATTCCTTGCTTTTATTGAACATTCCCTTCATCCAACATTGTATAGTAGATTTTTTCTTTTTAATCCAAATGCCAGCATACTATGGAATTAAAGACTTATCCTGTGTATTCTACTCACTTCTCTCCCTCACAGTGCCCTGCACACATATCAGATATGTTCTTTAAATTATGGAAATAATATCTTGATTTTCTTAAAATTTCGTATAGCCTTACAAAATTACTTTAGCTTATATAGGAAAACATATTAAATGTGAAGGAAAAAATTATCTTATGAAATAACACACAGTATATATTACATTGAAAATTGAATGTTCATGGTAATTTTTATTAAAAATGTCTGTTGCATAAAATCATTTAAATATAATTTTGAGGATTTATTTTCTTTTTTCAATATAAAAGGAAACAATTATTTGGACCCTTGCTTACAAATTCAGCATAGTATTTTATTGCGATCATATTGAAGTGAAGGGAGACATTCATGACAGAGATAGTGCTGAGATCTGCAGGCAGAAAGAGAAAACCAGACCAAAATTGACTTTTACTAATAGAGAAAAAGGTTTTACCAGAAGAAATGAAAGCATGTAATTTTAATGAAAGTATTACAATAAATCTTTTTGATATGGAACAAATGACAATTCTGCATTTTAGAGATACATGTTAATCTTAATGTCCTTTCGTTCATCTGTATTTGTATCTATATTTAGTCATTTTTAACCTGTAGTTTTTTTTCTCTAGGAGCCCCCAGGAGGAATTTTAATTTATTAACAAAATGTAGTATGATAAAACAAAAGACATCAGCTAAATTAGACAAGGCAAATCAATAGGAGGAAAAAGTCCCAAGAGAGTCCCAAAATAAAAGACACACTCATTCACACACTCATGGGTCCTATAAAATTATTAAACTCAAAGATATAATACATAAGCAGAGGGCCTGGTGAAGACCAATCTCAGCCCTGTGTTTGCTGCTAAGCCTCTGAGTTCATAAGAGCTTTGGTAAGTTGGTTAGAGGGCCTTGTTTGCCTGGTGTTCTCCATCCCCTCTGCTTCTACAACATTTCTCTCTGCTCTTCCTGGGGGTTCTCTGAGCTGAGTGAAGGGATTTCATAGAGAAATCTCACTGAGTTCTCTATTTTCCAGGATCAACCCCACTGCCCTCTGTTTGCATGTAGGTCTGGCTGTGTGTCTCTCTGTATTTGGTTATATCTGGTTTGAGATCTCTCCTTTTTTTTTTTTTAGGTAGGCACATAATACTATGAACTTTCCTCTTGGCATCATATTTATTGTATCCCATAAGGTGGCTATGTTATGTGTTCAATTATATTTAATGCTAAAGAGGTTTAAGTTCTCTAATTCTGTATTGGCCCATTTTTAACTCAGTAGGGAGTTGTTCAGTTTCCATGGTTTTGTAAACTTTCTGTTGTTTGTTTCTTGGGTATCTAGCATCAATCCATAGTGGTTTTGTAGGGTGCAGGGAACTATTACAGCTTTCCTGTTTCTGTTGAGACTTGCATTGTATCTGAATATTTGTTCAATTTTGAAGAAAGTTCCATTAGGTGTAGAGAATGATGCATATTCTTTCTGTGTTTGTCTGAAATATTCTGTAAATATAGGTTAGGTGAATTTAGTTTATTATATATATTAGATAGCCATTTCTCTCTAAACTTTGTCTGAATTGCCTGTCTTTGATAGGAGTATGGTATTTTAATTTCAATGTGTGTGCATCAATATATGATCTAACTTGTAGTGGTGTTTATTTACAAACTTGGGTGCCCAGGTGTTTGGGGCTTAGATGGCAATGATTGAAAATAATCTTCACGGAATTTTTCTTTGATAAATATGTAGCACTCTTGACGACTTCTCAGAGAAGTAAGAGAAACCATGATGGTTTTTGTCCACAATTCTGGAGCTGAAACTAGAACTATTAGGTCTGCAGGAACAGAAGCAGAGGGGAGATCAGCAGTCAGCCTGCCTGCTTCCCTTTAGGGAGTAGCTTTGAGGTTAGCAAGGGGTATCTGTTTGTGTTGGGATCTGGGGCAAATAAACAAGTGGGGGTATATGGATAAAAAAAAAGGATCAGCAGGAGATACAGAAGGGGTCTGACATTGCTGTTTTGCTGCAGAGTTGGGGATGTAACTAGGGGATTGGCACTTGGAGAATGGGAAGAGTTGAAGATCTACAGTTAGTCTACCTTGTTCTCTGGCAGGCATGGCTCGCAATTGCTGACAGAGGTAAAGCAATGAATTGGGGTGGTGAACAGGCAATGGTCTGTGACATCCACTGGAAAGATGGGCTGGAGATGAAGGATGCAGCAGGTGTTTTAATGCAAAGCTAAGAGATGCCACTGTTCAGAGGGCAGTGAGAGGGGAGAATGGGGTGATGAGGGTCTTTAATTAGCTTATGTTTATCCCTTCTCAGATGGTGTGTTGCCAAGCGAGGCATTCTGGAATTAGAGACTGAGAAAAATGGAATAAGCTGGAAAGGGGGGGTTGGAATAGTTCTTGAGATCAGAAAGGAAAAAGAAACGGCAGCAGGGAGTCTGCTACAAAACTGGAGATGAGAGTGGAGGGAGAAGGAGCAGTGGGCAGTGAGGCTGCCACAGGCCCTGCTGAAGAGCTGGGTATAAAAACAGGGTAGAATATTGGAGAACACAGGAAGAAGAGTAGTTCTACAGGTACTCTGCCTGGTTTTGAGACAGGAGGTCATAAAGCAAAAGCATACCACAAGTGTTCAGCTACAGTGTTAGGTATGAGACAGGGAGGACTGGATTGTGAGGGGAAGAAGAAAAGGTGAAAACCAGCAGTCAGACAATCTCCTTCAGTCATGGTTTGTGATTTCAATACATATTTATGAGATTTGCTCTATTTTCCTTGTTTTAATCCAAATGTTATATAGTACTTGAATTCTGAAAAATCATTATCTTCTCTTGGAATTGTAACATAATTTGCTTGAATAATTTAAGTATGGTTTACACTAAAATATTAAGTACAGTTATTACAGAACAAGTAATTATGATAAATCATGAATTAAAAATCACATTTAAAAAAAAGGAAGACAAGTGGACCAGTGAGGTGCCTCAGTGGCTAAAGTTGCTTTTTGCTAAGATGACTTCAGTTTGATCACAAGAATCCATGCAAATTTTAGGAGACACCTGATTCTATTAAGTTGTCTTCTCCACATATATGTCTTGCAAAACACATACATACAAATATATAGGCACACCACTAGGAAAGTGTTAAATAAAACACTAATTAATTAAATATAAGAACAGTTAAGTGATTTGTGTTATGATATTGAAGGTTATAGAAAATATTAATATATCTTTCATTTAAAATGTTTAATATGATAGGTTTATCTTCTAAATTATTCAAATGAGAGACAATTAGAAATAAATTTGAATGAGTATATCCAATTATCCAAGCACTTTGAATAATTGAGAGAAATGCTGAAAGAAATAATTACCCCCTATATCAAGAATTTAGTAGAAAAAATTGGATCCAGTAGCAGTTAGAATTTGTTTAAAAATAACATTGAGTCATGTGAATCATGTAGCATATATTCTATGAAATGATGCTCTCTCTCTCTCTCTCTCTCTCTCTCTCTCTCTTAGTGTGGTGTGTGTGTGTGTGTGTGTGTGTGTGTGTGTGTGTGTTATATTTTCTCCTAACAATAAGAAATTGGACTCGAATCAACATTTCAAATAGTTAAAAAGAAAGAAGTGCTTTATTTACCTTAAATTTATGAGTTGGAAATCAATCCGCAGACAAAGAGTACAATCACTATCACTGAGATAGAAACCAGCAATTGATCATTGTTATTATTAAACACATGTAGACAAATTATAACCTGATTATATGGTCAAATGATAGTGACAAAACAACAAAATTCTACTGCTTTATATGAATAATATATTTTATTATTCTTTTTTTTATGCTATAAGCATCTCTTTATTAGGAACATAATAGACACTGTCTTGCGTACAAATTATTCCTTTGTTAATTTTTTTGTCAAGAGTTTTTTTTATTTTATTTTTTTTATTTTTTTTCATGGTTTCATTTTATTTATTTATTTATTTTTTATTAACTTGAATATTTCTTATATACATTTTAGTGTTATTCCCTTTCCCGGTTTCGGGCAAACATCCCCTTCCTCCCCCCCTTCCTTATGGGTGTTCCCCTCCCCACCCTCCCCCAATGCTGCCTCCCTCCAACAGTCTAGTTCACTGGGGTTCAGTCTTAGCAGGACCCAGGGCTTCCCTTCCACTGGTGCTCTTACTAGGATATTCATTGCTACCTATGAGGTCAGAGTCCAGGGTCAGTCCATGTATAGTCTTTAGGTAGTGGCTTAGTCCTGGAAGCTCTGGTTGCTTGGCATTGTTGTACATATGGGGTCTCGAGCCCCTTCAAGCTCTTCAGTTCTTTCTCTGATTCCTTCAAGCAGGGGTCCCTATTCTCAGTTCAGTGGTTTGCTGCTGGCCTTCGCCTCTGTATTTGCTGTATTTTATTATTCTTAAAAGATGGTAAATAACCTAACATAAAAAAATCTCTCATCAAAGTGCTTCATTCTGTCACTTCATCCCCCTAAAACAATGTATTATCTATAGTGCGGAAGTAGCAAATAAACCAAAAGACTATTATCATTTTTCAGAGGTTATTATTACATTTTTGTTTTCTTTATTCTTTTCTTATACAATATATCATGATTGCAGTCTTCCCCCCATCTTCTACTCCCAATACCCTCCCTCCCCCCATCTCCAATCTCCCCTGGATCTACGGCTTCTCTATTTTCTGTCAGAAAACATCAGAGTAGATTTCAGAGTTTTTGATTAGTAGGATAGGGAGGATAAGAGGTAGAAGAAGCAGAGGAAACCAAAGGAGAATGTTCCCAAACAATGATTGGAGTATCAAAGAGTTTTGTTTTATTTTGATTTTTCTTTTTACAGATAGTAAGAAGTCTTTGAAATTTTACATCAATTGTGAACATTTGCTAAGCATCTGTATAAAACTTATAGTTTGAAAAAACATTGTACTATTTAGATAAAAATGATTCTAGCTATTCATTTATTTCATAAAGCATCTACTAAGCATAAAGCACCAATGCTTCATTTTGATTGATGACACGAATATTCTAAGATTGAGAGACAATTTATAGGCACTGTAGGGATAGTGAGAGGATTTAAACAGAATTTGGTAACAATTATTTGAAGAAGACAATAAGGAATCAGAAATGATAAAAAAACAATAACAACAACAACAAAAACTTATCCAGCTCTTCCTCAGTAATAATTCACAGAAAAGTTCCCATGTTACAATAGATGCTCAAGAGCCACAGGAAGTAATTACATGACCAAGACTTTTTCTGTATGAAAGATAAAATTCTAGATAGATATTCCAGAAGATATGGTAGAGAAACTGGTAACTCTTCTTGACTAAATGAAGAAAATATGCAGTTATTTTAAGAAATTGCCTCCTTTATTGACTAGAACTATAAATAACAGTGTTACATAGGTTCTTATAATTTAAATCTGCAAACAACATATGCTTTTCACTTCCCATAGTTATATGAGTTGTATGTAGTCAAATACCTTTGTTTCTATCTTATCGTCTATATATTCTCCCTAGCAGGGGAAAATTCACGATTAGTTATAACTACCCTTTAGTCGTTCAATAGACCATAGTTATATAACTTAATTTTTGGCTGTTGACTGAACTAAATCATCCTTGTCCGCTGAGAAGAAAATAATTTTGCTACAATAAAATTACATTTTAGAACATATTTATGTGATAGATAGCATAATGCAATAGCATAGAATGCTAAATTTTATTGAGAAATTTAAGCCCAGAAATAAAAGCATGCTGACCAATAGACTACAAACAAGTAGATGAGACAAAACAAAACTAATTTTCCTGTAAATTCGAAGTCTACATATTTTGATGATAATTAGAAATGTTAATGATTATAATTTTGGATCCTTGTATATTATTAAAAGCATATATTATCTGTGTGAGGTAAAGATTATATGTTTTATCATTTTAACATGAGTTATATTTTTACAAAAGCAAAAATTATGTGATATAATAATCTCTATTTTCCATAGGGTCTCATGAGAATGCAAGCCACGGGTTCAAACATTAATATTAATTTATCTCTTCAATTGATCTGCTGTGGTATTTGGGAAACCTAAAACAGTACTAAGTAACACAATTATGGTTGAATATAAACTTTTTTATTAAGTTGAATGCCTATTAACTTTTTTGCTATTTTTTCTATTACAGACTAGATATTATAAGAACATTAAATATAATTTTCAGAGAGAAAGAAAATGAAGTTGCAGATGCTAATTTACAAGGAAAGCCATTTTTCATTCTGCGATAATTAAAATTATGCAGCTTTTTCTCATTAGCTTTTTCTTCAAACTTAGTTTCTATTGATTTTTGTCTGAGATAATTGAAGAAAATTATTACTAATTTTACGTACTCATGAGTACTGTTCTTAAACCAAAGCCTAATTGATAATTTTTAGCTTCTCTGTTCATCAAATTCACCTGTGTAGCCATTATTTTTTTCTGCTGTAATTAGGCTCTGTCCAATATTGTCAATTTATCTTACTGACTCAGAAAAGTTCTCCGGTTAATTTTTCAGTTCACTCTCTGATAAATGAAGCTAACCATTTAATTCGACTTCTATCTTAAAAAACAGAACCAAAACAAAAAACAAACAAACAAACAAATAATCCTTGCTATTGCATACAGTCTGTTAGTACCACCCAGGAAGACCAAAGAGCACTGTGAAAAAATCCTTCCTGAAAATGCTTCTTAGGTATAAGCGCAATTGTGAATTCATTAAAAAAAAAATTGGGTTGCGTTCCTTCTGTTTCTGTTTTGACAGTATTGGTATTAGGTTTTCTATCAAGGTCTGATAGAATCCTCCCCTAAACACATCTGGTCCTGGGCATTTTTTGGTTGGGAGACTTTTAATAACTGCTTCTATTTTGTTAGGTGTTATGGAACTGTTTAGATGGTTCAACTGATAGTGATTTAACTCTGGTTCCCAGTATCTGTCTAGAAAATTGGCCATTTCATCCAGACTTTCCAGTTTTGTTGAATATAGGCTTTTGTAGTAGGATCTGATGATTTTTTGAACTTCCTCAGACTCTGTTGCTATGTCTCCCTTTTTATTACTGATTTTGTTAATTTGGGTACTCTCTCTCTGCCCTCTGGTTAGTCTGGATAAGGTCTGATCTATCTTGTTGATTTTCTCAAAGAACCAGCTCCTGGATTGGTTGATTCTTTGTGTAGTTCTTTTTGTTTCTACTTTGTTGATTTCAGCCCTGAGTTTGGTTATTTCCTGACTTCTACTCCTCTTGGGTGTATTTGTTTCTTTTTGGTCTAGAGCTTTTAGATGTGCTGTCAAACTGCTAATGTATGCTCTTTCCTGATTCTTTCTGGAGGCTGTTCTCAAAGACCCAACAAAGAAAGAGAACTTCAGACCAAATTCCCTATGAATATTGATGGAAAAACACTCAATAAAATTCTTGCAAACCGAATCCAAGAACACATCGAAATAATCATCCATCATGATCAAGTAGGCTTCATTCCAGGGGTTCAGGGATGGTTCAATAAATGGAAATCCTTCAACTTAATCCACTATGTAAACAAACTCAAAGAAATAAAACAACATGATCATCTTATTAGATACTGAGAAATCATTTGACAAAATTCCACACCAACCAAATTTTGTTTTTATGGGTTTGCAAACCCCTTCAGCTCTTTCAGTCCTTTCTCCTCCAATGGGAGTTCAATTCTCAGCTCAGTGATTTGTTGCTAACATTTGCCTCAGTATTTGACACGCTCTGTTTGTATCTTTCAGGAGAGATCTATATCAGGTTCCTGTCAGTATGCACTTCTTAGCTTCATCAGTCTTATCTAGTCCAGGTGTCTGTGTGTGTGTGTGTGTGTGTGTGTGTATATATATATATATATATATATATATATATATATATATCACATGTAGGCCAGGCCCTGAATGACTGTTCCTTCATTCTCTGCTCCAAACTTTGCCTCCATATCCCCTCCTATGAATATTTTTGTTCCCCCTTTAAGAAGAAATGAAGCATATGAACTTTGGTCATCTTTCCTCTTGAGCTTTATCTGCTCTGTGAATTGTATCTTGGGTAATTCAAGCTTTGGGGCTATTACCCACTTATCGGTTAATGAGTACCATGTTTGTTTTTCTGTGATTGGGTTACCTCACTCAGGATGATATTTTCCAGTTCAATCCATTAGCCTATGAATTTCATTGTCATTGTTTTTTATAGCTGAGTAGTTCTCCATTGTGTAGATGTACCACATTTTTTTTAAATCCATTCCTCTGTTGAAGGGCATCTGGGTTCTTTCCAGCTTCTGACTACTATACATAGGGCTGCTATGAACATAGTGGAGCACGTGTCTTTTTTATATGTTGGGGCATCATTTGGGTATATGCCCAGGAGATGTATAGCTGGATCCTCAGGTAGTGCTATGTCCAATTTTCTGAGGAACATCCAGACTGATTTCCAGAGAGGTTGTACCAGTTTGCAGTCCCACCAACAACAGAGGAGTGTTCCTCTTTCTCCAAGTCCTCGCCAGCATCTGTTGTTGCCTGTGTTTTTGATCTTAGCCATTCTGACTGGTGTGAGGTGGAATCTCGGGGTTGTTTTGATTTGCATTTCCCTGATGACTAAGGATGTTGAGCATTTCTTTAGGTACTTCTCAGCCATTCGATATTCCTCAGATGGGAATTCTTTGTTTAGTTCTGTACCCCATTTTTAATAGGGCTATTTGGCTCTCTGGAGCCTAACTTCTTGAGTTCTTTGTATATTTTGGATATTAGCCCTGAATCAGATATAGGTTGGTAAAGAATTTTTCCCAATCTGTTGGTTGCAGTTTTGTCCTAATGACAGTGTCTCTTGCCGTACAGAGGCTTTGCAGTTTTATGAGATCCCATTTGTTGATTTTGATCTTAGAGCATAAACCATTGGTGTTTTGTTCAGAAATTTTCCCAGTTCCCATGAGAGTTCTTATGCTCATGGTATCTCTCCACAGTAATAAAGCCTTAAGATGCTATATCAGTAGCTATATACCATTACCAGGAGACAATCAACTATCATTCTCCAAGATGTACTAGTCATCTGCACTGACCAAATAGGAGAGTTAAAGGGAAAGATGGTAGGAATCAGGACCCCTGATGCTTTTCAAGTTTTTTTTTTATAGAGGAACTCAAAATTTCCCTTGGCCTCTAAAAACCTGTAGCTTTTCCAATCATAACCACCCTCATTACACAGGTCAAAGAACAAATGTGAGAATTTTTATAATTTCCAAGTATATCGATCCAAATTTTATATTCAGGGACTGCGGAAATAATCACAAAATGAGTTCAGAGTCTCGGAGTACCTACTGTGAGTCAAATATTGGCAGAATCTGCATTAATTATATGATCTCCATAAGTTTCTTTAACTGACGTGTTAACTTAGAACCAGTATCCAATACTTGCCACAAATTCTCACTGATTCCTGCCCACCACTGTACCCTCATAAGGGGTTATAGGAGAAAGGCTAACAGTGGAAATTTTAGATATTTGAACAAAGTCCTTCCTCAGCAATGTCCCTTCGTTTGAGGGTATCGGGGTCTGAAAATGGCCTCAATTCTAGAAAATAACTTAAATTTAAGGAGAAATTCTTTAGAAGTGTGCTCTTCATTTTGGGTTATTTGTTAAATCTAGATGTAGTCTAGTTCACAACCAAAAATATCCATCACAGTCCATTTGATAAATTCATGTAAGAAAGATATTTATATCTTTAATATGGTGTTAATACCTTAAGGTACAATTTCACTTTTAAATCAGATGTTATAACTGGCATTGCATCTTTAGGGGACTATTTTGAATTTAGAGTTGATGAATTAGTAACTTTTATTGCATATACCATATGCCTACAACTGAAGACACTACCATTGTTGGGACCATTCTTCTGAATTTGTCTAATGCAAATTGTTCAATGAGGTTCATTGTTAGCTACTCTACTTATGTGTATGTATATGAATCTATGACTGCATGTGCACATGTATACTACCCATAGAGACTAGAAGGAGAAATCTAATATATTTGGCCCAGAGTTCCAGGCAATTGTAAGGTGCCTGACATGTGTTTTGAGAACTGCACTCCAATTCTCAGCAAGAAGAACACAACACAAGTTTTTAATTTCTAAAAAACTTAATTTCTCCCCATGTCCCATGAAAATACTTAATTTTCATATCGTTAAAATGAAAGTTAACTCTAAAAATAATAAAGACTTTAGTATGGTTTCTATGGAATCATAAGAAATGTAAGCTGTTGTTTTTCCCACTTAACAGTGTCTTTGCCTAATAGAAGCTTCTCAGTTTCAAGAGGTCACATCTACTCCTTGTTGATATCATAGTTTAGACTATTGTTATTCTGTTTAAAAAGTCTTTTCCTGTGCCAGTGCAGTTGAGGCTACTCAGCACTATCTCTTCAGTGTATCTAGTTTTATGGTGCAGTCTTGCTCTACTTGGACCTGCATTTTGTGCAGAGTGATGGTTATTTAACATGCAGACATCCAGTAGAACAGTAGCATATTTTCAACTTGTTACCTTTTTCTACCATATATATCTGCATTTTTTAAAAATAAAAAAACATGTGTCCATAGGCGTTGTCCAGCCTCAATTTTAAGGACTTTTGCCTTGTCTTACCGTACCTTGTTTTGTGATGATGTTTTGTTGTTTGTCTCTAGGAAGCTTGCTCTTTTCCGAAGGGAGGAGTGGGTATCATGGCTAGGGAGTCAAGCTTTTAGGAGTAGTAGGGGCTGCAAAATTGTTGTTGGAAGTGTTTTATGAAAGAAGAATCTATTTTCAGTAATGAAAGAAGAGAATAGGATGCTAGAACTGATATACTTTACATTAAAATTTCGTTTTTTAGAATTATGATCATAAGCACTTGCTAAATACAATATTTTTGTTAATTTTGAGAGCTCCATCATGCACACAATGCATTTTGATCATATTTGCCCAACATTCTTCTGGATGACTCCAGCCAAATCCATGCCACTCTTCCTCTGATATCTATGCATTAATTAATTTATGAGTCACTGAATAACATTTGCACTGCCCATATGTTCATGGGTATGAGGTTACCACTGGAGCATAATGAATTGAACATTTTTGCCTGACATAATTTAAACTTACTTGATTACTTACATGCATGTTAAAGATTTTGACTCCTTGTAGCACTGACCATTATCAAAATATGATCTTCTATTCTCCCTACTATACTGTTTATTTTGAAATTCTTGAGGTTTCTTTGAATTCCTATCTTCTTGGCATCTGCCATCACCCATTTATTATAATGTAGTTTCATCTTTGTATTTCAAGACAATTCTTTTGAGGAAAGGTTAGTTTTTTTTCGAATTTTTATTATGAATGAAAACAAAGTATCTATTAGTTATTTTTTGTATTATGTATGCTAGGAAGATATGGTGACATGGCACATGTATAGGTCAGAAGATGCTTTGTGGAAGTCAGTTCTAATTTATTTTTTAACTTTTAATTGAATCTTTGTGAATTCCCTATCATGTACCACTAATCTAATCTGAATCCTGCTCATTTCCCTGTCCTCATATGCTCCCCTTTCCCCTGCAAACTTCCCCTCAAAATAAAACACACACATACACATACCACCACCACCACCACCACCACCACCACCACCAATAACAACAACAATAATAACCACAGGCACAAAATTAAAGTATAAAAACTTCTCATCATGGACTCTATAGTAGTATGTCACAGGGGGTCTCACAGTATATCCCTCTGTCTACACATCTTCTCTTGAATATGGTCATTGCAATGAAGTGGTCTCTTGCTTTTTGGACACCATCAATATTGGATCTTTATCAGGACTCCTCCCACCATTATTCCATTGTTACTCTGTGTCAGGGAGATCCTGCAGCTTTGAATCAACAACTGGTCTTTTCAGTCCTCACAACCAACTGCTCTCAGATGAGATTGATTTTTGTCTGAGTCACTTCGGAGGCCTAGATTTGAGTCTGGGTGGTAGCGGACCTGGTCCACTTACCAGCTCTCCCTTATCTGTACTCTCCAGCTCTGCTCAGGCCAGGCCACCTACAGCTCCCATCAGCAGGAGGCAGGGTCAGCTCTCCTGTTCTCATGCCCTTGGGGGCCTGCTAACTTGCACCTATGCCTCCAGAGAGCTCCCCTGTGCTGCCCAGTCAAGATACAGGGCCCACACTTCCAAGTGCTGCAGCCTGGGAGGTGCTGGGCCAGCCCTCCTACTCTCATACTCTTGGGGTAGGCTCACTTGTGCCTTCACCATCAGGTCAGCTCTACTGCATTGCCCAGGTGAGAAAGTGTTGTGTTAGGAAGCATTTATACACTCCCAAAACCACCATGGAGCCATTTTGTTTTTGTTTTTTAATGTAATCTCCTTAGGGTGTTTTTATTATAAACTTGAGTTTGGTTTTACTTACTGCTGTCTCACAGGACAGTTTGGTGAAGCAGCCCCAAACTCTCATCAGGACAAGGTTTTATAAAAAAATGGAAACAAGTGAGGGATGGGTCCATCCTGGCAAACATCTTGGGTTCAGCCTAGGACCAAGTTCTCATGGTTTTTTTGTTTTTTTGGTTTTTTTTTTGTTTTGTTTTGTTTTTTCTTTTCAAATGGAGACCAGTTCCACAATGGAATAGATTTGACCTTTCATTCCCCGCTTTCTCTGGTAACCAGAAGGCCCAATCATACGGGTTGCTGAAGAATGTAGGATTTTGATAACATGTGGACCTTTTAAGGAGGCTCTAATGACCCCTGGCTAAATGGAGATTTATTTCATAAAGAAGACAGAGTTTAGGCCACATATGTTTATTTGCCCATTGAATACCTTTGAAATCATCTAGCAAATATAGATCCTCAAATTCAGAGATGACCTCTGCCTGTGTGTTAAGAACAATTGGGGATGGAGGGTAGTATCTCACACATGATTTACAAAAGGGTGAGTTACATTTGGTAAAGGGACTTTCATACCCAGTAGAGAGCCAAGGGAAGGAGAGCCACTCAGTTGTCAGTCTCTGAGGCCAATTCAATTAAGGTTTTTTTTTTTTTTTCATCACTGTGGATCTAGTTTCATCTCTTGACAGGAAAGCCTCAGTCTAAACTGAAAAGATATCAGTAAATATTTATATCTAAGTTTTCTGGTTTTATCTCTGTGAAGTCTGTCTCCAGTAGGCTCTAGGCTTTGTGCCTCTGAACATATTACCAGGGTTTTTCTCATTAGCCACTATATTAGTTAGCTGGCAGGCTTTATAGTTTCTTGACAATCTCAGCTACCATTGAGATGGCATCTCTAATCCTGAAATGAGAAACCCTGTATTCTGTGGATGCCCACGTGGGAAGAGTAGTGAGTGGATGTTCTGAAGGACGTGTAGTTTCATTGTTTCTGTCATGATGTGTTTGTAATCTGCTGTTTTCTGCCATCTGCCATAACTTTGGGATGTGGGCAATTTTAGAGAATAGGTTATGTCATCTTTTGAGTGTTTAGGGTGGTCAGGGAGCATAGAATCCCTGCATCCAGGAAAGCCAAGGGATTGATGCCCTCTGAAACTTGTTTCTTCCCTCTTTGGTGTCCTGAGCAGTGGATGATGCCCAGCTTTTTAGGTCCCCATAAAGCGCATAAAGGATTTCCTCTTTATTTTTGATAGTTGTTTCTTTTGTCATCAGAAGGCCTGTCTTCCTATAAATAGGCCCATGGACACAAGCAATAGCAGTCATTTTGTGATTTCTCTGTTTTAGTGCCTTGGTTAGAGCTATCAGTTCAGTGTTCTGGTTTGAAATTTCTGTCAAAAGTGGCTTCTCCCACATGATCTCTGTGTTTGAGACTGCCACTAAACTAGCATACCTCTGTCCTTCTGAATGAAGCTGTTGTCATTGGTGAACCATGTTACCTCTGTATCAATCAAGGGGGTATTCTGAAGATCTGGTTTGGTCCCCTGGATATAGGCCAAAATGTCTGAGTACTTATGTAGTGGCCATGTAGGTCTGGGCTCAGGACAGTTGATGCCTGAATGATTACTACCCTGGGTAGATGTAGGAGGAGAGACTGGCAATGAGTAATTCTGTCTTTGGTGATGATCAGGCCTTGGCCCAAGGACAGTTTATCAGCATCTTTGACCAGGAGGGCCATGGCTGTGATGATGTTTAAACAGTTGCCTCTGTCAACTAGGTCTAATTTCTTAGCAGGTAGGCTACTGGCTGGTTCCAGGGCTCAGAGTCTGAGTCAATATCCCTTTCACTATCTCAGATATTTTATCCATGAAGAGATGGAAATCACTTCTGGAATCCCCAAAGCTGGTGTAGAAATTTCTTTCTGGCCTTAGAGAACCATCCCAATCTTTTGTTAATATATATCTCCCAGATCTAGGGAGGTCACCTGTTGTTGGCAGAGAGGACCTTCTTACTGTGGTTCAATAGTTTGACCTCTCTGTCCACAACCTACTCTCTTGAATGCTGCTGCTAATGAGGGGCAAGGAGAGCTCTTCCAACCTCAAGGATCTGTAGATAACTTTTCCAACTGTCTAAAGTGGTAAGAAAGCGGTCATCACCTATGTCCTTGTGCCACCCCATGGCAGATCAGTGGCAGGGTCAGCTCTCCCAGAATCATGACGTCAGTCCTAGCTTACCCACACCTTACTCACCAGAACCAACTCCATTGTGCTTCCTTGAAAGGTGATAGGCTAGCTCTCCTGAATGCTTCCTCAAGTGTGAGATTGGCCAACTCTCAGAAATGACACATCCATTGTCATCCATGTTTTTCTTTTTTGTCACATTAAATTTCCTGAACTGATGTGTTTAGCAATTTTTTAAAAAGCTATTTTAAAATGATAGTAATGTTGTTGAAAGTTAATGGTAGCTCTATTTTTACATGGAGTTAAATTTCCAAGGACAAAAATTGAAGCATTCAATCCTTGACAATACAGTTTAATTCAGCTAACAAACTTTGCTAGTTAACTGCATAATACAAAGAGCCTAGGAAAAGCTGGAGCTAAAACTGCAACTAATATTAGATAAACATTCTAAAATCTTGAACCTGTGAGAACCAACATTGCTTGTTCTCTTGCATTTTACAAATGTATTGACAAATAGTAAGAGAAAGGTTGGGAACCCAAAGTGATATTTTATTTGTTTTGTTCTGTTTATCTTGATTTTTAAGACAACTGTAAATGTGAAAAAAATACTAGCATCTGTGTAATCTAGGTGCCAAAATTTAATATTTATTATAAACTACCTATAATACCATATGCTAATAAGTATATCAATATTTCCAAAGAACTTATCACTTCAAATATAAATATATGAAGAACTTGTAATGTCAAATTTAAACCCGTGCATTTTATGTGTAAAGAATTAAAAGCTGAGAAAAAAATAAAAGCTTTCATTTAAAATATATTTCTCGGGGATCTATGGCTCCAGATATATATGTAGCAGAGGATGGTCTTGTCTGACATCAGTGGGGGTGGAGGCCCTTGGTCCTGTGGAGCTTTGACGCCCCAGCATATAGGAATTCTGGAGTGGTGGGACAAGAGAGGGTGGGTGGGTGGGGGAGAACCCTTATAGAGGCAAAGGGGAGGTAGGAGAGGGCAGCGAGGGTGGATGTGGGATGGGGGTTTTTGGAGGGCTAACTGGGAAGTGGGATACCATTTGAGATGTAAATGAATGGGATGATTGATAAAAATGTATTTCTATTGTGAATTAATAATATAGTCAAATTACTGTGTTAATAATGACCCATGGCACAAACAGGATTATGTATATCTGGGTTCATTTAAAGACAAGGTTGACAACAGGAAAATAAGCCCATAAGTGATAGACATGTTCAAGGTTATGATCATGGTGAGTTTTATGATAAAGGTGAGTTTCCCTGACACCTGGAAACTAATAGAAATGTAAGGTTTCAGTAAAACAAATAAAAGAAACTCTAGTAAGCAACAGCACATCAACAAGTTTCAGATCTTTCAATGTTGATGTGTTCAAGACAATGTTTCAGAAAATGTTATTTCAAATTAATTGCAACTATATTGGATTTACATTTGGTTGCTTTTAAAAATATTTGAAATATTTCAGAGATCATACATCTCATTTGGTAGAAAGCTCTACTAACTGGAAAATTATTCTTACCCGTAGAAATGACATTTTAGTTTCAACCTGCCAGGTGAATTTTATTAGTATGTCATTAATCACTGCTGTGAATCTGACACCTGGGGGAAATGATTTAGTGAAGTTTAGAGCATTCAGATATAACCGAAAAAATGCCATATTCATTTCTCTCTTTGGTCAGTGAAATATATTTCAACACGTAATAGTATTGGTGAGTATATGATTTAGCCAGAAATAATAATATCATTTATAAATTAGTATATATATTTATGAAAATTATATTTAATGCATATAATATAATTTAGCATTTATAATATAACATCTTATTATTTATGAATATTACTCCTTTACTTTGTTGAATGAACTCATATTATCACACTGACAGTTATTAAATATACTATAATTTAGTTTTTAAAAGTTATGGATTCTTATATAATACAATAAAATTAAGCATTTAAAATATGTTTACTTTTATATTATTTTGCATTATTAATATTTCCTAACTACCTTTTTTCTAATAAAGAAATGTCCTGTTCTTAAATAATTTAAAAACTAATATTAAATCGTATCAGGATAATAAAATTAATGAAGTTAACTTCTTTATAATTTTGTTTTGCACATAGAAAGACAAAGACGTATTCAATTTTTTATCATGAATTTTACTGAAATTTATGGTTGTCATTGCCTAACTCAGTATTGTATTCCAAACTGTATGATTGGGCAATAAAATTGCAAATACAAAATAAATCAATAAAAACTTACTACATGAATCAGGGTGATTATCTCTATTAACCATGCACTCCCAGAAAACAATTGAATTTATATGTAGTAATCTTACAGGTTGGATATTAGCTGTTTTCATAAAAATTTAGCAAATAATATGCAATTTTTCTTTTACTTAAAATGTTGCCTTCTATTAATGGGGAGAAAGTAATTCTTTTTTCTATGTGTTTTTTTTTTCATTTTTTTTTACTGGATATTTTCTTTACATTTCAATTATTATCCCCTTTCCTGGTTTCTCTTCATAGACCCCTCATCCAATCCCCTTAACCCCTGATTCCATGAGGGTGGGCCCCCCCAACCATCCACCAACTTCTTCTCTCCTCCCAACCCAGGCATTCCCCTACACTGTGGCATCCAGCCTTCATAGGATCAAGGGCCTCTTCCCCCTTGATGCCAGACAAGGCCATCCTTTGCTACATATGCGGCTGAAGTCATGGGTAGCTCCATGTATACTCTTTGGTTGATGGTTTAGTCCCTGGGAGCTCTGTGGTGTCTGATTGGTTGGTAATGTTTTTCTTCCTATGGGGTTGCAAACCCCCTCAGCTACCTCAGTCCTTTCTCCAACCCCTCCGTTGGGGACCCGTTCTCAGTCCAATGTTTGGCTGCCACCATCGGCCTCTATATTTGTCAGTCTCTGGCAGAACTTACGGGGAGACATCCATATCAGAATCCTGTCAGCGTGCACCTCTTGGCATCTCCAGTAGTGACTGGATTTGGTAACTGAATGTGTGACAGATTCCTATGTGTGGCAGTCTTTCCTTCAGTCTCTCCTCTATACTTTGTGTTTCCTCATGTGAGAATTTTGTTCCCCCTTCTAAGAAGGACTGAAGCATCAACACTTAGATCTTTCTTCTTATTGAGCTTCATGTGGTCTGTGAATTCTATCTCTGGCATTCAGTGCTTTTGGGCTATTATCCACTTATCAGTAAGTGGATATCATGTATGTTCATTTGTGATTCAGTTATTTTCTAGTTCCATCCATTCGCCTAAGAATTTGATAAAGCCGTTTTTTTAATATCGCGAGTAATACTCCATTGTGTAAATGTACCACATTTTCTGTATCCATTTC
Source organism: Rattus rattus (assembly GCF_011064425.1). Lineage (NCBI taxonomy): Eukaryota > Metazoa > Chordata > Mammalia > Rodentia > Muridae > Rattus > Rattus rattus. The sequence goes on along the minus strand of NC_046156.1, from coordinate 146,193,627 downwards.
TCTGTTGAAATACTTCACCAGAGAAGGCAATTCTTAAATAGAAGTTTAGTACTGATATTAATTTTATTGACTGGTATTAATTTTAAACATTACTTTCATTTGACTATATCAAATATTTTACATATTTTATACAATGACTGATTCTTATCAAAACCAGACATTTAAGCAATACTCATTCTACCACTGGAAGTGGCTCAGACTGATTATGCTATCTCTATTTCGCCATCCTCCATTTTGCTATCACCAAGATTCCTCTTAATAAATGGCAATCATCCCTCATCCTGCTAGGCTAATTTCTGCACACACATTGTAGTCTCATCCTCAAAGCATGAGATCATAATTATAGGAATAAATATGAAAATTTGGAAGTTGACTAACACACAGAATAAATGGTTGGAACCATTTTAAATTTGAGTAATAAAATATCTTTAGACATGTAAAAATTGCACTCTGTTAATTCATTTTATATTTTTTCATCTCTAATCTTTCAAAATGTTTCAAGAGTTTGTTGAGAATTCCACATGATGTATTTTGATCACACTCACATATACTGGTACCTTCCTACCAGATCCATACTCAAAGCCATGCTCTCTACCCTTCCTGCCCTCCCTACCCGACTTTGAATTGCAGTCTTCTCTTGGCCCCACAGAATCCTGTTTATATGTAACTGGATGTTTTTAGCTGGAGAAACTAGAATATTTTAGCTCCAATATTTTGTTAACAAATCTTAACTGTGGCCTTTGTAGTGAACAGATTGAGATTCTCTTTCAGTTCCGGAAAATTTAAAATTCACTATTTAAAGGTCAGTTACATCTGAGGAGCCCAGGTGTCTGAACTAATTTTGTCTTCCTTACCTCGCTTCCAAACTAGCCACATCCCATCTAATATTCAATGTTTTTAAAGTTAGTTTCATTTTCTTTGGTTTTTTATGCTCTTATTCATTATGATTCAGTATGACCAATAAGAGTCTGCAGATTATTCTATGGTGTCCTGACATATTGGTGACTTTGTCTTTTTCTTTTAATCATTTAATTTGCTTACATTTCAAATGTTATTCCCCTTCCTGGTCTCTCCTTTTTGAACTCCCCACCCCATTTCCCTCTTTTTTGCCTCTAAGACTCTAAGAGGGTGATACCCCACCTATCCTTTTAGCATCACCCTTCTATGGGGTATCAAGCCTCCATAGGACCTAGGGCCTCCCCTCCCACTGACTCTAGATGAGGTAATCCTCTGCTATATATGTAGCAGGAGCCATGGACCTACATAAGTGTATTTATAGTGAGCTCTGAGGCATCTGGTTAATTGATGCTGTTGTTCTTTGTGTGGAGTTGCAATCTCCTCTAGCTCCTTAAGCCATTCCCCTAACTCTTCCATGGGGACCCCATGATTAGTCCAATGGCTGTGAATATCTGTTTCTGTCTTAGTCAGGTATTGGCAGAGCCTCTCGGAGGACAGCTATACCTGGATCCTGTCAGCCCATTCTTCTTGGCATCAGCAATAATGTCTGGGTTTGGTGTCTGTTGATGGGTGGATCCCAAGGTGGGTCGGGCTCTGGATGACCTTTCCTTTAGTTTCTGCTCCATTTTGTCCCTGCATTACATTTAGACAGGAACAATTCTGTGCTAAAATTTTTGAGATGGGTGGGTGGCCCCATCCCTTCACTTGGGACCATGGCTATCTTTTGCAGGTGTTCTCTTCAGGTTCAACCTCCCTGCTGTGGTGTATTTCAGCTAATTCATATCAATTCAGTCCTGGGAGCATCTTACTTTTTTGACATTTGGAAGTTTCTAGAGGTTCCCCAAGTTTTCCATCGCCCACTGCTACTTATTTCTATTCATTCTCCTGGCCCTCTGGACTTCTATCATGTATCTTCCCATAATTGGTCCTGCTCCATCCTGTTTCCATTATTTTCTTCCCCCTCCCCTTTCCAACCCAGACCCCTCCGTTGCTCTGCTTCTGGTGATTATTTAGTTCCCCCTTCTAAGTGGGTTTGAAATACCCACACTATGGCCTTCCTCTTTCTTAAGCTTCACATGATCTTTGAGTTCTATGGTGGGTATTCTGAACTTTTGGGCTAACATCCACTTATCAGTGAATACATACCATGAATGTCCTTTTGTGTCTGTTACCTCACTCAAGCTTATATTTTCTAGTTACATCAATTTGCCTGCAAACTTTGTAAAGTCACCATTTTTTAATAACTGAGTAGTATTCCATCGTTTAAATGTACCACATTATCTGTATTTATTCTTCTGTTGAAGGACATCTGGGTTGTTTCCAGCTTGTTTCTTTTATAAATAAGGCTGCTATGAACATAGGGGAGCGTGTATCCTTGTTATACGTTGTTGGAGCTTCTTTTGGGTCTATGCCCAGTAATGGTACAGTTGAGTCTTCAGGTGGAACTATTTCCAATTTTCTGAGGAACCGCCAGACTGATTTCTACAGTGGTTTTACCGCTTCCAGTTCAACCAGCAATGGCGGAGTGTTGCTCTTTCTCCACATCCTCACCAGTATCTGCTGTGCCCTGAGTTTTGATCTTAGCCAGTCTGATTGCTGTGATATGGAATCTTAGAGTCATTTTGATTTGGATATCCCTGATGACTAAGGAAGTTGAACATTTTTTTGGTGCTTCTAGGCCATTCAATGTTTCTCAGGTGAGAATTCTTTACTTAGCTTTGAACCCCAATTTTTAATTGGATTATTTGCTTTTCTGGAATCTAATTTCTCGAGTTCTTTGTATATTTTGGATATTAGCCCAAAATTTTTTATACTATTACAATTTTACTTTTTACTACTTATTTATTGGTATTTCTTAATTTTGTATTTTGAAATTAATTTATATTTACACAAAAACCAAACAATAATAGAACATTTCTGGTCCATGCATGCATCTTTGTTTAATACTAATGTAATATTTCCCATAAATAGAATAAAATTAATAAAATACTCAGTTTACCTATAGATTTTGTTGTATATCACCAGCTTTTCTGTTAATATGGTGGGTCTTTCAACTTAGCGTTTCATGCACTTTAACTTTTTGGTATAATTTAATATCTGGCAGTGTCTTAGTCTTTCCTTGCCTTTCATGACCTTAACATTTGGGAGCCAAGGACTCAGGCATTTTATAAAAATATCTCTTAACTTGGATTTGCTTGATATTTTCTTATTATTATTCTGGGTTATAGATTTTTGAGACTAATATCACAGAGCTGAAGTGCCCTTTTCATCACATTATGTGAAAGGTTATGTGATATTGACATGAACTTTGACTGGTAACAGTAGCCTGAATGATTTGATGAATGCAATATCTGCACTTTCTCCACTATAATCTTTGACAAGATTTTATGCATTTAAACCACATTTTCTTTGAGTTTTTCTATTAATCATTTGAGCAGATTTTTTTTTATACCTGTGTTTCTTAAGGATATTTAATCATGTTGGACATTATGTAGAACTAGTTGAGTTTTTAATTTTTCTTAGGTTAAATTTTGCCATATGATGTTCTTTTCTTTCTGTCTCAACTCATCCACATGTTTGCTTTGTAAAGAATTTTCACTTTTATTTTGTGGTTTCTTTCCAAGGATTCTCAATAAGAATGTATTACCCTGCTTAGCTAAAGTCTTAGCAAGCTCTTCTGAATTCCTCGATATGATCAGCTCATGTTACTCTTCTTTAATTGTGATGAGTTGTGAGGCTCTTAATCCTCTCTCTTTTCCTTCTTTCTCATCAGTGCATCCTATCCATCTTACATCTTTCCCTACTGCACCTTCCAGATAGTGTCACTTTCTCAGGAGAGTCTTGCCTACTTAAAAACACCTCAGTCCCAACCTAGTCTTTGTTTTTGGATTTGCATCTGGTAGGTTTTCTTTCCCTTATCAAAGAGTATGCCATTTTCAGTTTCCTGCATCTCATTGTTATGACATAAGCATGGGTAGTAACATTCCGTCTCCTTGCTGTTCATGTAGAATTATCATAAAAATGTACCAGAAAACTCAGATATAGAAGACCGTCAGTGTAAGCTTTTTTTATTTATCATCTTCCTTTCTTTTCTAACAATAGGCAATCTTTAGAGGACAGAAAAAGTATTATACTAAAAATAATGACAATGTGTTCTGACATTTAAAGACAGTAATTACGAAGACAATAATTTAAACACAGACTTTAAAGAACAAGTTCAGAGAACAAGAGATGATATTTCCAGTCTGATTTTACCCTGATTATTTTTTATATTTCAGAGATAACTCTTTAATATATTGTTCTGATTCTTTTCAATCAACATTCTTTATTAGCCAGCATTTGTTTGGAGGATTACTGTCAGAATTCAAAACCTAGTTATAAAAATTGCTAATAAAAATGTGTATCAGCCTTGTAGGTCACTTTTTAGGTCACACTCCATCAGGAGCTATTTATGTAGACTGATTTTGTGCAGTTTGGGACTTCATTTCTTCCTAGTTAATGTTCTACAAGTTTGTTTATTATATAAAATTCCCGCACCTAATAAAACTATCATTTGGAAGGAAATTATCTCTTTCTTTACTTGTCTTTAATCTTCTACTGATAATTGTGTGATAAATAATGCCACTTAATAATGGGCACTGAAAGGTCTCAGAGAAGAACATTACAGCTTTGATACACTTGATAAGGAGGCATTAAGACCAATTTCCAGATGTGCAATGAGCTAGGGCAAGCTTGTGTGTGTGTGTGTGTGTGTGTGTGTGTGTGTGTGTGTGTGTATTTTTAATTGCAAAGGGTTATGATATTGTTTATATTAACTATGGAAATTGTTTCCTAACTTAAAGAGTGTAACATATTTCCTTACTAAGAGATTTATATTAATATTCAAATACAGCATAATAGATGTTCCTTTTCCATTTATTCAATGAACACAAATGTAACATCTTTTCTATTTGCTACAGAAAACACAATTAATGAAGCAGTGTTCCAGCATATGAGGACAATAAACCCATAATTTTATGTAAGAGTTTCATTGTAGCAGTATGAAATATATTATAAAGAAAATGGAAATATAAAGAAAAGTTTTCTAAGAACTTACTGTACATGATATTCACATATTTTTACTTAAAAGGTATATTTGTTTGGTGTGAATTGGGCACACTGATATACTTTAAGGTCAGTCAATTCACCTTCTATTTTCCAGAAGAATATCATGTCGTCATAACCTTATTAATATTTTTATGTAAAGAATGAGTGGTAAGGATGATAGAACTTGCTAGTCAATGATCTAAGGTCATAAAACTACAGCAGAGGAAGGCCCTAAAAGTTCCTAAGTATCCTAGAACACGAGTCATCAGTTATGGGGTATGGTCATTGTGCAATAGTTCCAGCAAGCAGGGATGGCAGGGATACAAGGCTCCCTAGATGAAGCAGCAAGATACATGTGGAGATGGGAGCTTTGTGGAAAAAATGTTGAATTTGGTATGAATTCACAGAGAAAGAAGGCTTTTACAAAAATGACATACTGTCAGTTCTACAATGTAGAAAGCAGAATTAATAAATTTATCTGAAGAGACTTCAATAAAGAACAGTATAGAGGCAGCTTGCAAAACTATGTTAAATATCACAATTGATTTATTTGTTTTTATAATGATTATGAATGTATGTATGGTGGAAAGTGTGCCACAGTGTGCAACAGAGGAATACAAATTAGTGTGCTCAGTTTTCTATTTACAGATTTAAATGGGTTCTAGGGGGTCGAATTCAGGTTATCAGACTTGCCTAGCAAGTGCATGCTGAATATCATATTGCTGGCCTTCAATATATTTTTTAATATTGTATGTTAACAACAATGTAAGACAAGACTTACAGCAAAGAGACCATCTGAAGAAAAATGTATCAGAACAATGAGTTGCATGTATATAACTGTCTCCCCATTCTGCTTTATAACACAATCTACGTATTGTGCCATTTGATACAAATTTTATATATATTTAGAGAATATATACACTTAAAGATAACCAATTGATAACCAACAGAATCATTTATTCCCATTTTATGTGTAGTGAAATGAGTCAAATCAAAAGTAACAAGAGAGAGCTCACCTTAGCTGTGACCATTTAGCAGTGGAAAACAAAAGATATTTTACATAATTACCTCTAACGTGCCTCAAATGAACGAGTAATGAAATCAAAGAACCAGTATTACTTAACATAAACTTACGCAAACAAGAAATCCATTAAATAATACAAATTATGTATGCTTATGAATCATATCATTTTCACTATTGTACTTTTGTATGACATGTTCTTTCTCATTTTAAGTATCTCAAAATTTATTTATTATGCAATCTGTATCAAAGTTAATCTAATTCATTGAGATTGTAAAAACTGGTATTTTTGTGTGTTTCTTTTTGTCTTGTGTTGTTTTTTTTTTTCCTACTTGTAATCTTCTACTTCAATTCCTTAGATATGTTAGCTTTCATTTGTTTCTTGGAGAAAGAACATTTTTCTTCAGAGTTTATAAAACAATATACAATAAATGGAAGTTTGGCATAAGAACTACTGTGCAATAATGAGATAAAAGAAGGTAATTTAAAAAAAATAAAGAACTTGCCCATCTTGTTTCCTTATGTTGTCTGAGAAAATAACATATTTGCTGTTTTGGCACAGAGCAGCCCTCCTAGAGAGTATTCTTTTTTTTCACTCAAGCAGGCATTTTGCTGAAAGAAATTCTGACAGGAAAGTAACAATTGAGGTTTTACATCCAGAAAATTTTGTTGCTTACATGGAAATAAGAATGGCAAAGAAAGGCTGTCAGACTAATTACTTCAGCTGAATTGTTAAAGATGGGAACTGGAAAGGGACTCCACATTTTTTTATACAATACATGCTCTTGTGTTCTTTATAGTGATGGTTCTCATGAAAGAAGGACCCTGAGCTAATACTAAACGTCCAGGAAACTGAGATGCACAAAGTCTTCTGCTGAGTCATCTGGATTGCACAAGTTATCCCTGATATGAACCACATCTGAGATAATTCTTCCAGTGACAACATATGTTGGTGAGGATGTGGAGTAAAAGGATCACTCCTGAATTGCTGGTAAGACCGCAAATGGGTTTGGAAACCAATCTGGAGATTGCTCAGAAAATTAGAAATAGATCTGTCTAAAGACCTAGCTACACCACTCTTGGGAATATATCCAAAAGATGTCCCACCATGACACAGAAGAAGTGTTCCACTATGTTTATAGCAGCCTAATTTGTGATAGCCAGAAGCTGGAAACAACTCAGATGTCCCACAACAGAAGGGTGGATATAGAAAATATGGTGCATTTAAACAATGAAATACTACTCAGCTAATAAGAATGAGTACATCATGAGTTTGCAGGCAAATAGATGGAAAGAGAAAATATCATCCTGAGTGAGGTAACTCAGACCCAAAAGGACATGCAAAGTATGTACTAATTAATTAGTGGATATTAGCAAAAAAGTAGAGAATGATCTGTATATAATCCAAAGAACATAAGTAAGTTAACAAGCTAAAGGGCCCCAGTAGAGATACAGCTCAATCCTCACTTGGGAGGAGATAAAAAGCAACAAGGGGCAGATGGAAAAGAGACCTGGGTGGGAGAGGGAAAGGAAGAGAAAAGTGTGACATGATGAGGTATTGAGGGGATCAGGGTTGAAGTCCTGAGGGTCAGAAGAAAGAATAAGAACAAGCAACATCAGGATGTAAAAGGTTGGGGGACCTTCTAGGATGTACCAGAAACCTGGGAGGTAAGAGACTCTCAGGACACAAAGGGAAGGACTTTACGGTGGGGAGAGGGAATTTATATTGTCCACCTCCAGTAGAAAGACAGGGCATCAGGTAGAGGGATAGGGTTGCCATTCCACAATCAAAAACTCTGACCTATACTCGTTCCTGTCTAAAAGAACTGCAGGGACAAAAATTGAGAAGAGACTGAGGGAAAGGAGATTCAGTGACTGCCGCAATCTGGGATCCAGCTCAGGGGAGGCTCCGTGGCTTGACACTATTACAGGTGCTATCTCATGCTTACCGATGAGGAGCCTGACATGCCTGCCGTTCAAAAGTGCCAAAAAGCAGCTGAGTCAGGTGCAGATACACCCAACCAATGGGCAGACGTTGGGAACCTTCTGAAGGAATTAGGGAAAAGCTGGAAGAATAGGAGGAGGAGGGCAACTCCATAGAAAGACCAGCAGTCTCAACTAACTTGAACCCCTAAGATCTCTCAGACACTGAGCAACCAACCAGGTATCATACGCCAGCTGATATGAGGCTCTGGACACATATACAGTAGAGGACTGCCTGGTCCAGTCTCAGTGAAGGAAGATGCACTTAACCCTTTAGAGACTGGAGGCCCCAGGGAGTAGGGAGTTCTTGGTGGGGTGGGGATGATGAGGAATAGTCAGGAGGTATAAAGGAGGAGATAATGACTGGCCTGAAAAAAAAAAATAAAATGAAAAAAGAAATTTTCTACAGTGTCAGAGAGTCATATATAAGTAACACAGTGTATTTTCTTCAGTGTTATATATATATATATATATATATATATATATATATAAACCTATGTATGTGTCAATCCAATCAAACATGCAATCTGAAGATCATTAGCTTTTATTTGGTTATCATGACAAAGTTACATAAAAGACAATTAAATTAGTAACAAGAAAAAACATAAAGGACTATAGCTTTAATGTAAAATCAATTTTAGAATATAGAATCATAAAGTATACTTAACATCATAGGTAAAGCAAGAATAAAATATGTTAAAAAGCATCTTGCATTTGTAAATTTTAAAGAGTAAGAAACTCTCTGTAAAATTGAAATTGCCTTCAAAACATAAAGGGAAGGATATCTGTAATAAAGACATAAATTAACTCTATAATTAAATGTGCTTGTGTATTCTGGTAGCTGATTTAAGTAAAGGAACTCTTCCTATTATTTCCTTGGAAGAAAGATAAAAGGACCTTAAAAACAACTCTCATGTGAAAATATAGCAGTTTGCTAAGCAACTTAATGATCTTCAAATGAAGTCAAAGTTGTTATAGCTCATTAGATGCAATCCATCTATCTGTTGCTACCATGACAGAAAAACAAAGTCAAAAGAGAGAATTTCTGATTTATGGAAAGAGAATCTTCCAGTGGCATCAGCACAGGATTAGGAAGATTAAATATGATCCTGAGCAAATCAAATGGTGTTGGCATTCATAGTCAGGTTACCCATTGCGTTGCTCATACAGTCACTGCCCATTTTATAGTGTGGTTCTCTATGCTTTCTACCCCCAAGTTAGCAAATTAAAAGAGTAAACTTTACTGAAGGGCAGTGACCAAAATTTAGAAAACATTATTCATTTATTACTTACATATTCTATAGAGGGATGCACTTCCTCAGCTAGTTGTTTAAGCTTCCATGCTTTATAAGATAAGGATGAGGTTCTTGTATGTCATGATTTCTAAATAGAATCAAACACATGGCCAATTAGTTTTGCCTTCAATATACAACTATCTTAATTATTTACTCTACTGAAAATATTTTAATTTTAAGGTTATGAAACTCATGTAAATATAAAAACAGTGTGTAGTCTTTAAAAAAAATGCGTGTATATGATCAGACTTCTCAGCAGAGCCTAAGATATAAACATTATTTTTCTGCCTTCAAGACACTCAAATTAAGCGCTGCCAACTGGTGAGTCACCATTCCATCATGTTTCTGATAGCTTTAACTTGGGAAGGGTGAGAATGTGGACATTTAAAATGTTAATTTTAAACTAAAATAAGCAATAAGTGATGAACACTGTGACATTCTGCTATTCACTTAACCATTCTAAACTCACTTTGCAAAGACAGGCAGATACTCCTTTCTGTATAATTAAAGGAATTTTAGTATTAAAAACTGGGTATGCGGCTGGAGAGATTGTATATTGGATAAGAGCACTAACTCCACTTGCAGATCACTTGAGATTGGTTCCCAGCATCCATAACAGATGGTTCACACCCACCAAGGTCTCCAGTTCCAATGGCTTCTTTTGGCTTCAGTAGGAATCTCACCACAGGTGGTCTAAAAATTTTGGCACATCTAGTAGGTCAAAATTTAGGTGAAGTATCTTGGAATGGAGTGCCATTTAATTGGCCATTTGTTTCATGCTTGTGAATGCTCAATTGTTTAAAATTATTTTTTCCATTTTTTTGTCCAAACCATTTAATTAACTGAGCATAAACATAAACATTTTAAAATGTATTTTTTTTAAAGTTGATGCTTCAGCGTAGTATGGCATGGTGGTTAATATTGAAAAGATTCTTGATGGATATCTTCTGTTATAGTAAAGGTGACAAAATTAATCTTTACAGTTTAGGTTTTTGACAAATGTAAGGAAGGATTGAAAGAAATTCACAGTTTTTGTCTTTTTGTGGGTAGGTTATATGTGTCAATATCATAACTGTCAAAATATTTGCACATTCAATAAATTGAAATTAGATGAAATGTCGTTAAATGTAATACTCTTTGACTGAATTTTTGTTTTGAGGATAGGAATATGCAGTTGTTCTAGCATTGTTTTTTTTTGTTTTTTATTTTTGTTTTAAGTAGCTAATTTTTTATTGGATATTGTTTTGTTTATTTCAAATCTTACCCCTTCCTGGTTTCCTGTGCATAAATCCCCTATCCAATCCACCCTGCCTCTTCTTCTGTGAGAGTTCTCCCCAACGTAAACACCCACTCCTTCCTGCCTCTCTGCCCTGGTATTACCCTACACTGGGGTTCCAGCCTTGGCAGGAGCAAGGGCTTCTCCTCTCATTGGTGGCCAACAAGGCCTTCCTCTGCTACATATGGAGCTGGAGCCATGGATCTGTCATATGTACTCTTTGGATGGTGGTTTAGTCCCTGGGAACTCTGGTTGGTTGGTATTGTTGTCCTTATGGGGTTGCAAGCCCCACTAGCTCCTTCAGTCCTTTCTCTTACTCCTCCAATGGGGACCCTGTTCTCAGTTCAATGGTTGACTGTCTATCACTGTTTTTAAAATTACTTCTTCCAACTTTTTGTCCTAACTAATCAAAAACTAACTGAGCAAAAAATAATTATAAAAAAATTGTTACAAAATAAATAGACTAGCAACATTTCAAAATAAATGTTAAGAGTATTATAAACTTAGCAGATTTGCAACAATACAAATAATATTTGGATAGTCCAGACTTGTAATGGCTTTACATTTTTTTTTTTGCAAATTTGAACATTGAAATATAAAGAAACTTGGGGCAAGTCATTGTTGCTGTCATGTTAGCATCAAACTGAGTGATGTTGCAGATAGCTGGATGAGTAGAGCATCAAGAATGTGGGAATGCCAAGTTAAAGAATCAAGATGGTGTTATTTTAGTTCCATTGAGAATCCCAGCCCTTATGTTTTTTCTAAAGTAGCATTCTAATTTAAAAATTATCAAAGTGTTTCACTAAACTTAATAGACTTTTATCCTTCACCAGCCGTTCGTTACAATTCATTAAAAATCATATGAAAACTAAGAAGATTTTTCTATTATGCTGTATTGGTCTGTTTATCATACCCACCAACATAGTTGGACAATGCATTGATTAATGAATTCTGTCCATTAATAGACATGTTCTATATCTATAAATGTTCACTTAACCTCCTTCATGGTGGAACACCCCATCTTATATAACTTGATTCTAGGTTCTTAGGTTCTAGTTATTCATATTTAATCAATAATAATCCAATTTTTAATTTCTTTTAAAGAAAAGAAAATTGTGCCTTTGTTTTTCTTGTTTCTAATTTTTCATGGCATATAGTGTTGTGTTACATAAGCACACTTCCACATAAGTTTATATTTTTATCCATGGAGAGGATATCCCCATATCATTCTCCCCTTTCTCATTATTCGACCCTCCTTTAATTCTCCCCTTTTAAAGACATTTTTATTTCTATTTTTTTAATTTTTAAAATATTTGAATATTTTATTTTTTAATGAAATCAGATTATTTCCATACAATTTATTTCAACTATGATTGCTCATGCCCCAACTCCTCTGAGATTCTCAACTCCCAGACTACCAAAATCAACACAATATTTTGAATTTTCATAAGAAAACCAACAAACATCTGAAAAAGGAAAAAAACAGAAAACAAATAATTAAACAAGATGAAAACAAAACAAATGTGAACAACAACAAAAAAAGACAAATAAAGTAGCCAAAAAAAAAGAAAAAGAAAAGCACAAGAAATACATATAGACACAGAGACAATTATCTTGTAAAACAAAGAAGTCCAATAAAAACACAAAATCAAACATAATATACATTCAAAAGACTAGTAGGGTAAAATAAATAGAGTTCAGGCAAAGAATTAAGACACACTGGGTCGGGGGGGAGGGAAAGAGAGATTATGAGCAAAACCTCAAATAATACTGCAGTAGAGTTTCTCTGTGTTTCTGTTAGCCTTCTAGTCCTGAGCACAGGCTCTTGCAATGAAGAGTAGATTGAGACTCTCTGTTACAAAACTCATTTTGCTTTGTGAATATTTGACAACTGAACATAGCTTCTGAATCAGAGCTGTGCAGTGTGTCTATTTCCACCCTGGTAAGGGCATCCTCAGCAGACTGACCTGTGTACAGTACCACAGAATCTGAGTAGCAGGAAGCAGGGATAGACATGCTACTCTTGTTCCTGATTTTAGTGGATATGCTTTGTATTTCTCTCCTTTTAGGTTATTGTTCACTCTAGGCTTCAAATACATCATTTTTATTCTATCGTGCATTGTTTGTATTCTGGGACTTTTATTCTAAAGGGGGGCCTCATTTTCTCCCAAAGGAGCATCATGTATAATTTTTTGTATTGCAGTCTGTTTCTATGATGGATTACATTTATGTATTTACATAGATTGAACTATCCTTGCATTTTTTAGATAAAGCCTACTTGATAATGGTATGGTTTCTGTTGTGTTCTTGGATTTGGTTTCCATATCTTTTATTATTAATTTTTACATTGGCAATGGGTCGCAATTCATGTAGTGATGATTAGGCAGTGCCTCTCTCTCATATTTTCAACATCGTACCACATCCCACTCCCACTCCCACTATGCTGAAGAAGAAGGTTAGAGGGAGTGGAGCACCAAAATTGAAGCCCAAACCAAATTTGGAGCCCAACAACCACTCTGTGAGGATCCCATCCAAGCCCACCTTGCCAAGGTGTGGGAAATGATGAATAATCAGACAAAAAAAAAAGAACAAACCAAAGGGAAGAGGGGAAAAAAGAGCAAACAGGCTGAAGTGACTGACCAGTAAACTGCAGACCAGCCTCCAGAGAAATGGAGAGAGGGAAAGCCAGTGTCTGGCCTCTGAAGTAGAAGAAAAGAAGCCAAGTCCATCTGTCATCTGTCAGTGGTTCTTGTACAAGTCAAAGTGGTTCTTCTATAATCCAAAGGAATGTTTTCCTTAGCTATTTTGTAAATGTGAATTTTCTAGTAGTTCAAGAAACCCTTTAAAAAGCTGTGAAGCTCATTGAATGCAGAGCCAACTCTCAGCCATTTGTGTGATCTCGTTGTCAGCACAGACAGGCCTACACACAAGTTACCATGTCTAAGGGGCCTGCAATTGGCATTGCTCTTGGCACTATATACTCCTGTATGGGTGTCTTCCAGCATGGAAAGGTGGAAGTAATTGCCAGTGACCGGGGTAACCACACCATGCCGAGCTATGTTGCTTTCACAGACAGAACGATTCATTGAGGATGTGGTCAAGAATCAGGTTGCAATGAATCCCACCAACATAGTTTTTGATGCCAAAAGTTTGATTGGATGTAGCTTTCAGGATGCTGTTATTTTGTTTGATATGAAGTACTGGCCATTCATGGTGGTGAGTGAATGATGCAGACAGGCCCATGGTCCAAATCAAATACAAAGGGGACACAAACAGTTTATATCCATAGGAAGTATCCTCAATGGTTCTGACAAAGACGAAGGAAATTGTACAAACTTACCTTGGAAAGACTGGTACCAATGCCATGATCACAGTGCCAGCTTACCTCAATGACTCTCAGCAGCAGGCATCAAAAATGATGGAACTATTGCTGGCCTCAATGTACTTCGAATTATCAGTGAACCATCTGCTGCTGCTATTGCTTACAATTTAGATAAGACAGTTGGAAATGAAAGGAATGGGCTGATATTTGATTTGGGAGGTAGCACTTTTGATGTGTCAATCCTCCCTATAAAGGATGAAATTCTTGAAGTCAAACCAACAGGTAGACTCCCACTTGGGTGGAGAAGACTTTGACAACCGAACAGTCAACCATTTCATTGCTGAGTTTCAGCAAAAGCATGAGAAGAACATTAGTGAGAGCAAGAAAGGTGTCAGGCATCTCTGCACCCTCTCCTCCAGCACCCGGGCCAGTATTGAGATTGATTGCCTCTATGAGGGAATTGGCTTCTATACCTCCATTACCCATGCTCCATTTGAGTAATTGAATGATGACCTGTTCCATGGAGCACTGGACCCTGTAGAGGAGGCTCTTTGAGATGCCAAACTAGATAAGTCACAGGTCCATGATATTGTTCTGGTGGGCATTTCTACCAGAGTCTCCAAGACCGAGAAACTTCTGCAAGACTTCTTCATTGAAAAAAAAACTGAATAAGAGCATTAATCCCGATGAGGCTGGTTCCTATGGTACAGCTGTCCAGGCAGTCATTCTATGTGGAGAAAAGTCTGAGAATGTTCAGGATTGGGATGTCACTTCTATTTCCCTTGGGATTGAAACTGCTGGTGAAGTCATGACTGTCCTCATCAAGCATAATACCACCATTCCCACCAAGCAGACCCAACCTTCACCACCTAATCTAACAACCAGCCAGGTGTACACATCCAGGTGTGTGAGGTGAAAGGGCCATGACCATGGACAACAACCTGCTTGGAAAGTGTGAGCTCACAGGCATACTTCCAGCACCACGTGGGGTTCCTCAGATTGAGGTTACTTTTGAAATTGATGCCAATGGCATCCTCAGTTTTTCTGTGTAGATAAGAACACAGGAAAGGAGAACAAGATCATCACCACCGATGACAGGGGATGCCTGTGTAAGGAGGACTTTGAGTGCCTTGTCCAGGAAGCTGTGAAGTACAAAGCTAAGGATGAGAAGCAGAGAGATATGGTTTTCTCCAAGAATTCACTGGAATCTTATGCCTTAAACATGAAAGTAACTGTTGAAAATGAGAAACTTCAAGGCAAGATCAATGATGAAGACAAACAGAAGATTCTTGACAAGTGCAATGAAATCATCGGCTGGCTGGAAAGGAACCAGACTGCAGAGAAGGAAGAATTTGAGCATCAGCAGAAAGAACTGGAGAAGGTCTGTAACCCTATCATTACCAAGCTGTACCAGAGTGCTGGTGGCATGCCTGGAGGAATGCCTGGTGGCTTCCCTGGTGGAGGAGCCCCTCCATCTGGTGGTGCTTCTTCAGGCCCCACCATTGAAGAGGTGGATTGAGTCAGTCTAAGTAGAAGGTATAACATTGTTCCACAGGAACCCAAAACAAGTAACATGGAATAATAAAACTGTTTAAATTGTGGGAGAATCCCAGTTAATTCATGTTTTAATGCAAATGATTTTTAAAGAGGCTACATCATTTGCTGGTTGTTTATTTTTTGGCACAACCAGAAAAATAGCGCGATACTGGATTAGGAGAGGCTCTGACTATATCAGGGGTCATCATAACATTCCTTAGTGAGAACTAGTTTCATGTCTTGCAATATAATATATAATATTGCATACTAATGGCAATTTGGCATTAGTGTCTGGATTATTTTCAGCTATATCTGGTCTTGTAGTTTCCAGTAGAATTGTTTCCTAAGAAAACCACTCTTTGTTCCTGCCCTGTCATAATGTAATGCCTCTGGTCATGATAATTCCTTTTCCTAACAATTGGGACAATATGCTGAGAATGTTAGAGATTATGAGTATTCACTGTATGTGGCAAAGAAGAGGAGAAGGAGGAGGAGGAAGAGGAGGAGAAGGAAGAGGAGGAGGAGGAAGAGGAGAAGGAGGAGGAGGAAGAGGAGGAGGAGGAGGAGCAGGAAAAAGAAGTGAAATTCCTCAATTCGATTTAAGGGCAGTTGGTTGTTAAGCTCTTAAGGAAAGCTTGCCATATTTGAGGATAGAACATCACTGGAATAAATTCAAAGAAACAGCACATGGCCCTTCAATTGGGTAAATGTACACAATGTATGACTCTTCAGGACTTGGGTACATGTGTTAAGAATTGAAATGTCTGTGTATTCTGCTCCTCAACCAATAAAACCTCAGTTGTGAAAGAGTAAAAAGGAAACCGCTCCTATGTTCATGAGGAAGATTCATATTTGTTTTTTTTGTGGTTCAGATAAAAGTGTAGCTGTGTTCTTGTAAAGAGACTAAAGCAATATTCCCTCTGTTTTTGTTTTGTAGAATAAATTGGGAATTACTGGCATTACTGTTTTATTTATCTCACTTGTTTGAATGGGATATTTTGATTACTGCTTCTATTTCTCTGGTGGCAATAGATCTGTATAAATTGCTTATTGCACCTTTACTTAATTTTGGTATGTGGTAAATATCAAGAAAATTACCCACTTCTATTATATTTTCCAGTTAGATAAGATTATCAGTTTAAGGAATGCTCCTATGGATGGTGGTCTGGATTTCCAATGTGACTGTTGCTATGTCTCCCTTCTGCCTCTAATTTTGCTAACTTGAATCTGCCTTTCTGACTTTGGTAATTTGGCTAAATGTTTGTAAATCTTATTAATTTTCTCAAAGAACCAGCTTTTTCTTGCTTTGATCCTTTTTATTATTTTTACTTCTATTTTATTCAATTAAGATGCAAGTTTTATTATTTCTTGCTACTTAGTCCCATTAGGCATTATTTCTTCTTTTTGTTCTAGAGTTTTTGGGTATGCTGTTAAATTACTAGTATGAGGTCTTTTCAATTTTTTTCATGGATGCATTTAGAGCTTTGAACTTGCATCTTAGAAATATCTTCAGTGTATGGATACACTGTATTTGTATTTTCACTGAATTATAAAAATACTTTTAATTCTTTTGAAAAAAATCTGTTTTGGCTCACTTTTCTTTCAGTAGTGACTTTTTCAGTTTTCATGAGTTTGTAAACTTTTCTATTATTTCTATATTTGTTGATTTCTATATTTAATTCCCAGTGGTTAGATAGAGAATTGTTTAAATTTACTTCTATCTATTGAGACTTATTTTGTTCCTACTTCCATGGTCAGTTTTTGGGAAAGTTCAATAAAATAATGTACTAATAAAATATGTATTTATTTATGTTTGGGTCAAATGTTATGTAAATATCTACTAAGTCTTTTTGGTTTATGACACCATTAAGGTACAATATTTCTCTGTTAATTTTTTTGTCTGGATGACAGACAGTTTTTTTGGAAAGAATGGGATAATGAAGTTTTACACTCTCACTGTATGACAATAGAAATAAAAGGGAAGCTGTAGTAATTCTTCTCTTATGAACTTGGGTGCATTGTGTGTTAGACATAGAAATTGAGAACTGAAATATCTTCTTGGTGGATTTTTCCTTCAATAAGTATGTATTCTCTTCTCTATTTCTTCAGAATAGTTTTAGTATGAAACTTTGTTTTGTGAAATATTAAGAGGGCTACACCATCCTGTTGCTTTGTCCATTTCCTCGGAATAACGTTTTTGATCATTTTATCTTGCTATGGTATCTTTTCTTTCATATTAATGTATGTTTCCTCAACATAGCAGAAGGATGGATTCTGTTTTTTGTATCTAATCTTAGTGTTTGTCTTTTATAAGGAAATTTTGTCCATTGATACTAAGAGTTAACCATGAGCAGTACTTGTTCGTTCCTGTTAATTTGCTGTGTGGTTGTGGATTTTTCCTTCCTCTTTTCACATGTTTCTCTGAAATTATTTGTATGTATGGTTATTCTACGATATGGTTGACATCTTCATGTTGAACTTCTCCTTCTAGCACCTTCTGTAGAGCTGGATATATAGATAAACACTGCTTAAATTTCATTTTTTTTTTTTTGGTTCTTTTTTTCCGGAGCTGGGGACCGAACCCAGGGCCTTGCGCTTCCTAGGCAAGCGCTCTACCACTGAGCTAAATCCCCAACCCCTTAAATTTCATTTTATTGAGGAACATCTTCCTCCATCTATTGTGATTGACATTTTTGGGGATACAATTGTCTGGGGTAGCTTCTGTAGGTTCATGGAGGATCTCTGCAGGTCCTTCAGGCTTTTATACTTTATATTGAATTGGCCGCTATTATTCTTTTTTTTTTTTTGGAGTTTCATTTTAACCTGAAAATTTCATGATTTTCTTTTCTTTACAGATGAATATATTTCATAGAATACATGTGTCACATTTTCATTATACATTCATCATGTGAAGGATATCTTGTGAATAGTGCAGCAATGAACATAGTTGCACAAGTATCAGTGAGTCAGGGTGTCAATTCCTTTTACCATATGCAAGCTGGGTCATATGGTAGATTGACTTTTACTTATTTGAGAATTCCTTACAATGATTTCCAGAGTAGATATAACAGTTGACAGTCTAAAAACCAGTGAACAAAGGCTCCTTTTCCCCCATATCCTCTCTTCTTTTTTCTTTTTTCTTTTTTCTTTTTTCCATCTTCATTAAATTGGGTATTTCTTATTTACATTTCAATTGTTATTACCTCTCCCACAGATCCTACCCACATTTCCCCTTCCCTTCTTCTCTGAGAAGAGGAATCCCTCTCCGAGCGACATGTGTCCTCCCAAACACACATATCAAGTCACTGTAGGACTAGGTGCCTCCTCTCCCACTGAGGCCAGGCAATGCTGCCCAGCTAGGAAAATGCTATCTACAGGTACAAAACAGATTCAGGGACAGACACCACTTCAGTTCTAGGGTGACAAGAAGCTGCATTTCGGCTATTTATGTGCAAGGGGCCTAGGTGCAACCCATGTTCTTTGGTTGATGGTTCCATCTCAGGGAGTCCCCAATGATCCAAGTTATTTGAATCTCTCCATCTTTCTGTGAGTTCTCTAGTGTCTGCAGATCCCTCAGTTTTCCTTCAACTCCTCTATAAGACTTTCCAAGTTCCATCTAATGTTTGGCTCTGAGTTTCTGTATCTGTTTTCACTGGCTTCTGGGTAGAGCTTCTTAGAGGACAGTTATGATAGGCTCCTGTCTGCAAACACAACAGAGAATCATTAAAAGTGTTAAGGATTGGTTCTTGCCCTTGAAGTAAGTCTCTACTGTGCCAGTTATTTATCAGCCATTCCCTCCATTTCTGATCTGTCTTTGTCCTTGAACATCTTGTAGGCAGAACATATTTGGGTCAAAGGTTTTATGGTTGGGTTGTTGTCATTATCCCTTCTCTGAGAGTCCTGCCTGGGTACAGGAAGTGGCCACATCATCATATATCAACATCCTTAGTCATCAGGGGAATGCAAATAAAAATGACTCTGATAGTCCACCTTACACACATTAGCATGGCTAAAATAAAAATGCAAGAGAAAACGAGGCCTCAAGGATGTAGAGGAAGGGAAATACTCCTCCATTGTTTGTTGAGAGTGCAAACTTGTACAAGTACTCTGAAAATCAATTTGGTAGTTTCTCAGAAAAATGAGAATACTTCAGTATCAAGACATATATACTGGGCATATACCAAAAATTCTTCCACCATCCCACAAGAACACTTGCTCAACTATGTTCATAGCATCTTTATTCATAATAATCAGAAATGGGAAACATCCTAGATGTCCCTCAAATGAAGAATAGATAAAGAAAATATGGTTTATTTACGCAATGGAATAATACTCAGCGATTAAATACAAGAGCATCATAAATTTCATAGGCAAGTTGATGGAACTAGAAAATATCATGCTCAGTATGCCCCAAATGGCATACGTGGTATGTACTCACTTAAAAATGTATAGTAGGAGTAAAGTGCAGGATACCCACACTATAAACCACTACATTCCACAAATGCCAAAAGAGCCAAATATAAAGGAAGACCCAATGGAGGATAGTTGAATCCCTCTCAGAAGTGGGAATAAAATAGATATAGAAGGTGGATATAGGGAGGGAACTCAGATGAAGAAGGGTGTAGAAGACAATCAGGGTAGCAGTAGCAGAAAGTTATAGGGAAAGCATCTCTAGGACATGCCAGAGACCTGGGAAAGGGTGGATGGTTTTGGAGGCACCAGGGTGCTAGAAAGATGACTATAGCTTCTCATACTCTTAAGAGCTACTTTGAACTCATTATATTGTGATTCAGATATATTGCATACCTCAAGACCTACTGAAATATGGTTGCTGGTCCCTAATGGAGACATATTAGGCTGGCTGCTGACATCAAGGCATCTGGATTTTGGATGACTGTAGTTTTAAGTGTTGTTATCTGGCCTTGCCCTTTTTGTGTTGTTTTCCATTCTGTTGCCTTCTCTAACTCTTAGAAGCATGTGTTGGCTGTGATAGTACTTCTAAATCTATGCTGTGTGACCAGGTGAATCGCTTATGGAACTTGTTTGTGGATACTGGGAACTGTGGATTGTGGTCTATATGCAAGTGTCCTGTGCTCAGCTTACATTTGAGAGAAAAGTTCTTTTTTTAATTAGACAGATATGGTGAAATGTGGATTGTTGTCTATATGCAGGTGAAGGCAGGCACAAGGTAAGGCAAGGGCTGCAACTGGGCAGTGAAAAAGTAAGGTGGTCACAGAGTTTTGAAGAGAGGACAGAGAGGAAAAAGAAGACCCAAGATAGAAGAAAAGGACTACCCAAATCTGGGTGGCCTTATAGGATCACAGATAGTTATGAATATTTCATCAGGGATGAATTTTTATAGGACAATTTGTCTTATCTAGGTGGGCAGTTTATGTCATTATCAATTGACTGTGAGTTTATTGTGCAGACGTTTTATGGAATGAGAATTTAAGATATAAATCTGATTGATAAAGTTTATTGACTACAAGCTTACTGAGTTTTGATTTTAACAGGTTACTGGGAGTTGTGACTATACCACAGGGTGTGGACGCGGGGAATGTGAGCAGAATCCACAGCAAGAGAGCTGTGAGACAGGTGGTCTGTGTATGGAACTGGCATGGCGGTGACCTGCCTTGGGAACTAGATGGGTGGTGAGATCACTGCAGGGCCTAGAGTGTAGCTGACGAATACTTGGGATGGAAATTGGAAATAGAGCAGATGCCATTGACCTGCAGGGGCTGGAACTAGCATGGGGTGGTAGAGTCTGTTTTAAATATTTACCACTAAAGGGAACTGAAATGCAAAAATGGGGAATGGTTAGAAGGGTGGATGTCTGAGAGGACTAAAGAGAATGAGGTAAACTGGATCTATGGCAAGGAAGTGATGTCCTTGCTATTTAGAGGAAAAGCATTGATTGTTGTTCACTGAGACAAAGGAATGATGTGAGAAAGAAAGAATGTGGGAGAAAAACCTGGTTAGTTCCTTGAGAATGATGGCATAATAGTAGGAGAGCCCACAGCAGATGTTCTGCTACAAACCTGGGGATAAGACTGTGAAGTTGGTATTGAAAAATGGGAAAGAGAATGAAAATCTCCTACCTGATTCCCTGCCTAGATTCATCAGTAGGTTTCCACAAAGACAGTGTCTTGGATATTGTTGGCTGAGACTACTTTTATGTCGTATGAGCATAGATGATTTTTGTATTGCATCCTAGAAGCACACATGAGAGAAAGCATGGTAATTACCTTTTTGATAGTGACTAATCTGGTAATTTCTATTTGCATTCATCCCCTTCAAATGTATCATTCATTTCCTTTATCTACTCCTCCTTTGTTGGATATCTAGTTTGAACCTGTTATTTAGATATTTTTGATGTTAATATAAATACAAATTACACTGTGATATGGTGATTTGGAATCCTTTAAATCAAATGTCCTATTTTGTTCCCAAAACTAAAAGAAAGTAAGAAAAAAGGGAAAGAAAAAAATGTTTAAAAAAGTTTCTAGTAGCCTTGTTTTAATAATAAATAAAACTAGAAGTAGATCTAAAACCAAATGGAATATTTGAAAAATGGGATCAGTCAACTAGACCCAATACAGATATTGGAAGGAAGGAGATGATTCTTTCTTATAGCTAATTAATAATTAGATGATATCAGTGGGAACAAAAGATAGATGGTAACAAAGGATTATAATTAATTTAATGATTTGAAAAAGTTGAAAGTACCTTTTCCATCTGTGATATTATTAAATTAGAAGTAAGTAATGGGAGCAAAGGTGTGAATTTGAACATTAAGTGTAAACAATTATTGTCTCAAAATGAAATCATAAAATAGGGAGAAAATAGCTGTGAAAGACCATAGGCAGGGAACTAGATATTGTATAGTTGAATAATACTGCTACTTGGTAGCTATGTTTTCTGACAGTCAGAATGCTAGTTTATTGCTAAACATCCTTGAAGTTGCAAAGAATTCTCTCAGGCATGTGTAGTAAGGAAGTTCTGCATCTCTCGCAGAAGACCTGAAGTCATTATATCACTTGTACTATGATTTTTACATATTTTTTGAGAAAATCATGGAAAGAAATAAGTAAAGGGGAGCCTCTAGTTCATCATTTATTGGGAACATAAAAAATTTGTCTTACTTATAAGTATGCCACATTCCGCATTCATGTTTGTGTAATTTTCATTTAAAAACAAAATTAGAACTTCTTGTAAGCTCCCCGACTTTGGGAGCCTCAAAACCTCTGTGAGAATATTTTCTTTGCTTAGCTAAATAAAGTGCCACTTAAACTGTCTATGTCTTTGATTAAACTCTCTACTTCAAAAAATAAGAATCCAAAGGGTTCCAATACTTTAGTCTTAATTTATGTGAAAGTACAGCACACAAACAAAACAGAATAGATGGGATCCAAATGAGTGTAGCATTCAATTGAAGTTTATAATTGGATGCATCAGAATTACAGAAAATAGTGTCAAAACCATGACTGTTCTGAGAACATAATGTGCCCATGTAGAGTGCATGCTACCTGTGGGACTGAATCTGTTTAAAACAAGAATAAACACACAGTTTTCAAATTAGATTTAAATATACAAGATAATTTCATAATGCTGAGTGTTTTTAAAGAAAAAAGCAACTCTTGATAATTTGAGTGTCATATCGAGTGACATATCTGTACCTGTCAATTTCTTCAAAACATTTTGAATCTAGTTCATGAAGGAAATAAAACTAAGCAGGAGAATGTAGACCTTTGTATGCATAAGGTGCATGAAGTATGATTTTTAACAAAGTGACTAAAACATGAGTGGATAATGGAATTGATAAACAGGCATTCAAACATTTTTTACTTTACATTTTAAGTGTATATGCCAGTTTCTGGAGACCACAAGTTCAGACCAGAGGCATTGAAATTGTGTTTGTTTCTGAGGGTGATATGAATACATATAATACAAGTATACAAATGGACAAAATCAAGGTTTAACATGTTGTTGCTCTAGTGCTGTACTTCTGAAATTTTTTCTTTAATTTTTTAAAGCTCAACCCATCATATATAATTTAAACACATTGAAAAGAACAGATATATTTCCCATATGAAGATATTTTGAGGATGAAACTCTACTCCATGCTATCCCTATCACAGTGTGCATTGATGGCTGAGCATGGTAGAACTGACACATTTAGTGTCTTCATTAGGTACTGAAATGATTTCAAAGCTTTTCTTCATCCAATTTAAAGTTGAGGTGTTGTGTGAGGAAATTGCTCCAGCTCCATCATAGCACGCAGTAAATGAAATCATATAAGCGTAGATAAAATACCTGTGGACAGATTTTCTGTCAGCATTTTAAGAGATTACTGATGGAAGAAATCTAAAAGGAGCTTAAGGAGAGCTAAGGAGCCAAAGAGGATAGCTTTAAAGGAAAGGAAAGCTGTCTCAATTTACTCCCTACAAATTAGTAACTGGAAACATGTCAAAGTTGGGTAGTATCAAGACACAAATTTCTCTCCTGGAATTTAAAAGCAGATATCCATATAAAATGGATATTTTTCTCTACAGACACTTTTTAAAGAAAGGAGTATATATGAAAATCCAGAATGTGGGTAAAATTCAGGTCTTCTATGATGTTCATATAATATATTTACTTGGCCTGGAAGTAGTAATGTGCATTTCCATCATAAACATAGATGGGGCTACCTTTGCAGCTTTCTTATTTTACAAGAAGGGGAAAGGAAAAAGAAATTGGAAATTGAGCAGCATTTACAAATAAACTACAAAGTAAACCTGAAAATGGTGATTTTACAATTCCTAACTAAAAGTTAAGAGTCAGTCATTTGCTGGGCATGGTGACACAACCTTCTTCCCAATATTAGTGAAGGTGGAGCACATAAATTTCTGTGAGTTCCAGGTCTGTGGGGTAGCCATAGCAGAGTTTCTGCCCAGGCATGAAGATGTAGTGAGATCCTGTCTCTAAAAACAAACAACCAAACACTGACATACAACATGTTTTTCCAAAACTTCTTCATCCTGACCTTATTTAATAATGTGATCTTTGAACTTTGATTGCACTCTTTCCCTCATAATCATTGACAAATGTTAAGCTTCATAAATAAACTCCTAAATGAAGTGATAAGTTGCAACTGAATAAATTGTTATGGTACTTAACTTGTTAAACCCTGGCCTTCTTTTAAGATAATATAATATAAATATACATATATGTGTATATATACTTATATGTATACATGTGTGTATATGAAAATTAATAATAATTTATCAAACTAGAAAAATACATTTTGTACACTATTTACAATGTATAAAACCAAATTTATTAGTTAAATGAATATAAGAAAATTACTTGAGTATGATGATCATCATATCATGTAAGGAGACCAGTGCTTTCAATTGTTTAAAAGTATCCTGTCTAGTACACTAGAATATTATGAAAAGTATATTTAGAAATTTTCTTTTCTTTTTTTGTTCCTTCTTTTCTTCTATTTTCTCTTTGTCATCTTGATACATCAACTATCTCAAAGAAGTTCGCTTTTTTTTTTTTTTTGAGAAATAGGCATGTAGGATCAACAGAGTTGGTTAAGTGTGCAAATCAAAGACACAGGAAAACACTGTATATCTAAGCTCCTTCCATGGCCTCCAGGCTCCTGCCCTGATTGAGTTTCTGTCCTGACTTTCTTCAGTGGATAAACAAATAAACCTTTTCTTCTCAACTTGTTTTTTGTCTCTGGTGTTTCATCCTTGCCAAAAACAAAACAAAACAAAACAAACAAACAAACAAACAAAAAACGAACAAAAAAAACCTAAGTTTAATTTCTGGTATTCTTTCTAGTAAGATTTTGAGATAAGACTGGATACAGGATACATGTGTGTATATTTTTAGAGTTATAGCATCCTCTGAATATAGTGTTTCTTTGATAAGTATAAACCATCTCTCCTTATTTCTTCTAACAGGTTTTGGTTTGAAACCAGTTTTGCCATATATAGGTAACCTTCACATTCTGGTGAAACATTGTGTATTTTATGAAGCCTTATTTGAGAATTAGAGCTATTGTATTATATGTATAACCTCTACACACTAAATTCATTAGAATTCACCAGCCTAGAGAAGTACATGTTTAGTTACCTGTTAACTATCAATGAAACATTTATAGCAGCAGTTTTTGCCAATGTAGTCTACAGAACTAGTTCAAGGACAGACAGTGCTACAGAAAATATCCTTTTTCTTGAGAGAGAGGGGCAGGTCAGGGGGGGAGTAGGAGACAGAGACAAAAACAGATAAATGGAACACAAAGGTTTACTTTATATCATATTTTCACTATCATGAATGCTGTCATTGTATAATCCAAATGAAAATAATTTTTTCAGATTTTGAAGCTTGACAACCTTTACACATGATTATTAACAAATTTGTAGTTCTTTCGTTGTAATTCTGTATATGATTCTGTATATAATCATTGCTGATATTTCTTTTAATATAACAATACATTCTATTGTTTTAAATTAATGCTTTGTATATGTCTACTTATTTTGAATTTTTATTAGAGATTCTTTATGTCTTGTAATAAAATTAAATTTCTTATGCAATCTATGGGCATTGGAACCTTATATGTTTTCTGGATTCAGAGTAAGTCAGTCTATGTGTTCTGCTAAATGAAGCTCTTAGTCACATTGCATATTTTACTCATTTAATAGAAGTTAATGTAATATTTTCACAACTTTTGGTGTTAAAGCTTCTGAATAGTAGTAATGATTTAAGAAACTTTCTGCAGTGATTAATCATGGTAGTGAGATAAGACACTAAGAAATGATTTAACAACTGAATAGGCCTATAAGGTTGTATAATGCTTGAAATCAATAAGCCATGATTCACACGAAGAATGCTTGTTCAAGCATGTAGTAGTAAAATTGGTAAAATAAGAAAGAAAGAAGCCATCCACATGAAATTGCAGTAAAATCTTTAAGGAATCTTTAAGTAGAGTATGTCAGAGGGAATGATGGTGCACAGGAAATGCATCTAGAGTGGCTAGCAGGAGATATCTGTTACTTATTTGGTAATTATTTATTCTACCTTTCACATAATCAGAGAAATTAAACAAAACAAAGAACACACACATGCACACACGCACGCATGCACGTACACATGCACGCACACCAAGAAAGGTCTAGGGAGAAAGAAAGAAGGTAAGATAGATATGTGGATAGATAGATAGATAGATAGATAGATAGATAGATAGATAGATAGATAGATAGATAGATGGATGGATGATAGAGTATATGTTGTTCTCTTGTATCTTTTAATGGTGAAGAAAGTGGAATTCAAAAGGGACTCCTCTTTAGATAGATATGATTTCAACAACTACAAAAGAAACCTTATGCCAATGACTTTAGCAATCTTTGGGAATTTTTTTTTTGTCATACAAGTGCTTTCTTTATAATAATATTCATTTGATAAGTTCTACATTTACCCCTCATAATGAAAAGCTTGTAGTACTATATAAACTATTAAATGAAGAAATATTCTGAATTATTGATTATTTAGGAGCATTTGAGATATTACTCTCAAGAAAATTATAAATGAGTACTGTGATACACTTAAAATCTCAAAACGCTGGACATAGCAATTGCCTTGCTGGTGAGACATTGTCTCAAAAACAAACAAATAAAAAATTGGCAGACCAAAAGACAGAATTTAGATGCAGCAACCAAGTGCTAGTAGAGATCAAAACACCTCATTATAATCTTGATTCGAACCTGTGGTAACTATAGTATTTCTTTGTTTTTCAAAATTATTTATTTTATGTATGTAGGTACATGGTTGCTGTGTTCAGACACACCAGAAGAGGCATCGGATCCCATTACAGATGGTTGGGAGCCACCATGGGTTTGCTGGGAATTGAACTCAGAACCTCTGAAAGACGTTAGTGCTCTTAACCTCTGAGCCATCTCTCCATCACCCATCTGTAGTATTTCTGTTTTAAATAAATTCACATGGTGTATGAAAGAATTTTAAATATCCAAATCAAATTGGATTTGTATGTCTATCAAATTTTGTTAAGTCTATCATTGCTCAAATATCACTGCCGAATCCAAATACTCATTATGAGTACAAAATCATGAATCATCTTATATTTTTTTGTGTTGCCATTCATTTTTTTTTAACATTGAAACTTTTATCACAAAATCAAAAGAGCCCTACTAAAAATAAGAATGAAATTACATGTTTTATTACATTGTATAAGTAACAAAATGTTTGTATCTTCAGAGCTTAGATGTTTCTCACTTGTTGAACCTTGGGACAAGACTGTACATTTTATGACATTACTTCTTCATTTCCATAATGTCCTATTCTATTACAACACTCTCTTTCATCCCACCATTACCTTCCTGTCTCGTCTCTGGCAGCCATTGGCATAATATATCTCATAGGCATTGTAGTGTCATAGCACAACTTGTTTGGAAACCAACTAAATAAAATAGAAAGTAAATCTTGTCTCTGTAGCAGAGCATAATTAGCTGGCTGAACTAACTTCCTAATTGGTGAGTGTCTTTCTCTTGATTTTGAATGCAGATGTTCAAACTGTGTTTAATAAGGGATAGGGTAAGAAAAGTAGATCATCAACAATCTCAACTAATATGAATTATTGTTCTGATTGGTACATATTCTGAATACTTTTTAAAAGAGACAACGACTTCACATGTATCTATAATGTTATATTTTTATTTCCTTTCATGAGAGAATCCCCTCTTTCCACTTGCTCTCTTAGAATCCACTTAATCAATGTAGTTATTTTGATTAAGGAATATATATGTAAAGATTAACAACTAATAACCATAGAAGAGGAGAAAACATTAAATATTTGTTTCTTACATTCTGAGCTATAGAGTAGGAGAATTAGGTAGGAAGGGATTGTGGGGATAGCATAAAGAAGGGAATGCAAGAAGGGACAAAGTAAACACAATAAAATCTTAAACATACACATACAAAAATAATTTAAATATATTCATCATATAATGGGAGATGCAATGCCTCAACTAGATATCATGTGCTACCATGCAACCCCGCGTGTCGTAAATGTATTACATCTGGTACTGTTTTAGTACACAGAGGATGCATAGGCATCCCCAGATCTCAAAGACTATTACCTATTACTGAGGATGTTGATTACTCTCAGGAACCTAAGGTAAGATTCCTTTGCAGATGACACAATTTGCTTATGTTATTGAATATGATGACACCACAACTAGAAGTTTCACTCTACTGACTGATATATGTGGTTTATAAGTGGACTCATATTTCTGGACAGTACTTTGCACACAGAGGATAAAAGTTATCTTCATTAAAACCTAACTATAAACCTTTTTACCTGAAAGATATTCTGGTGCCATAGTGGCAAAAATCTTAAACATATAAGCAACAACATATTGAACAATTGAATTTAGGGTACACTCATTAAAGTGGTCAAGAACCTGAAAATACATAGGTTGTGGGCTCTAGGAGAAAAGCCCACTGTTCTGCTAAAGGAACATAGCAATAAAATGAACCCTAATAATATTGCCATATATTTATATTAACCCATTATTCAACCCTCAATAGGAAGCCACTTCTTGTACTAGACAGTAATTAACACAGTGTCCCATTTACCATGTGCTGAGAGTAAAAATTTTAAGCACTCAGTCCTAAATGAGATAGCTTTAGCAACCCCTCTCATCAAGGCTCAAGGATCTGTATAGAACAGGCAGCAAGAAGAAGGTAAGAGACGGTGAATGACACTGAGGAACTAGCATCTTACTGACCCAATAGGGCTTATAAAAAATGAAATCACAGACACAAGTTCAATATGTAGAAAAAAAAATCCAAGTAGAGAGAAAGAAACGTAGACACAAAGTTCCACTCTTAACCAGGAAGTTGTTTGTAACTGATACCTGCTTTGAAAGAAAGAAAAAAGTCAGTCTTCTCCAAAAAAAAGTGGCACTGGGTATATCAGTCAAATTTTATGACAGGGTCCCAGCACAGGAGTATTTTTCCAACCGAAATGGAAAAATACAAAATAGTCAATATTATATGTGTGTGAGCATGTGACGTTTTGTTTTGTTTTATATTAACTTTTTTATTATTAGGTTTGCTTTATTTGACTACTGTCCACTGATTTTTGTTTATGAGAAGGAAAAGTTAGAGAGAGAATATAAATTTTTTTTTAATAGGGAGGAGTCTAGAGAGATAAAAGAGTACGATCAAAATATCTTGTATGAAGAAAAGGTTTTAAATAAAAGTTAAAATTATATATAAATAAAGAAATGCTATGGTAGGTAACGATAACTAAATTAAATCAACTCAGTCTTCCTTGGGTTGCTTGACTTTAAGTATTACCTTAGAATTCAGTATTTCTTAATCATTATAGAAAGAAAACTTAGGCAAAATGAAGAGCAGTTAACATATCAGGACACAAGGTAAAACAAATGAGTTGTACGATGACCCTACCTTCAATGCTCTCTTTCAAAATAGTTCATTTATTGCACGGGTGTAAATGCTAGTAAGTTTTCTGCTCTTTTTTAAGCTCTTCCATTGAGGATTTAATAATGGTTCTAATAATCAAGGAATTCTCATAAGTGACAACAAATTGAAAGATATAACTAATCTGAAAGATATTTTTGTTGTCTTGTATTAAAAATAGCTATTAATGCTTTTCAAATTTAAGATGCTTTCTTGTACCTTATATGTAATATATAATACAAAAATGATTCTCATTAGTAGGAGAGTACACATAAAACAATAAAATGTACATTTGAAAGTATTTGAATGATCTTATTTGACTATTGATATATGTTGACACAAGCTAACTTAGAATTATAGAAAATTCATACTATCAAAACAACTATTTAAATAATTATGGAAATGAACTGTTCTGTTTCATGTATGTTACCTTTCCAGATTTTTTGACGATGTATTTATTTGTAAATATAAACAATAAATTGGGTGTATTGTCTTCTGTCAGTCAAAGCACATGTTTTATGCTGTCTAACCATTTGAATTCAGTCAGTTTCGTACTGGGAACAGCTGCAATATGCCTTTATAGAACACCATAAATTCAAATTAATTAATCCAAAATGAATTACAAATTATTTTTTGTAAATTTCACATTGATCCTTAAGGGTTATTTAAACAGCTGAACTGGATGTCATTTGCTCCATCTGCCACAGCAGATGCTTTATTCCAATATGAATATTAAATGAATTCAGAAAGTGGTATCTATAATTGTAAGAAACATTTGCAAAATGGAGGAAAGATGATGGCCTTTTTGATTACTGGGAATAATTTCTTCTTATAAATTGTGATGAAATTTACTAAAATATAATTCATAACAGAAATCTAAATCTAACTGCAGGACTCAAGGAAATTAAATAAGCCATAATATAGAAGTGTTCAGTATTGCTTTCACCCATAGATTAAGCTCTGCTTCACTGAAGCTCATTAGTTATTCTCATAAGATTCCAAAGGAATGAAACACTTTTTTTAATGATTCATCTTGGGTCGCAACATATTATAATTATGCTAAGTCTGACTTCAAAGGTGTTAGAAAGTAGAAGAGAGAGCAAAGTGTAGACATGCATGCAGTCACTACTAAATTGGAAGGTCAAAGAATCCTGCTGTAGTGTTAAATCTTCCAAGTAAATCTTCCAGAATTCAACAAGCAGGAGTTTGAGGTAAAAATACACACATGCAAACATTCTCTCTCTTCTCTCTCTCTCTCTCTCTCTCTCTCTCTCTCTCTCTCTCTCTCTCTCTCTCTCTCTCACACACACACACACACACACACACTCACATAAACATATGTTTTAGTAGTTCAGACACATACTATACACACATGTAAACACAGAAATGAATAAATAAGTAGAGAGAAAAAAGAAATACCCTGAAATATATTCTGAAATATATGTGATTTGAGGCACATCGATGGCTAGATAAGCATACAGTATTCATAAATGGAAGAATGGAATTGGCGGTCTCAGTAATAAGAGCAATGATGAGCTGAACAGTTTTATAGAAAGTATGGTTTTTGAACTTTTATTACAGTCATATTCATTTGAGTAGGATTTATAATTAAAAAGAAACAAATAAATAAACAGGATTTAAATGTATCTGATATCTGACTTGTATAAGTAATGACTACAGATATGACTTCTCGGTGAATTCTGGACAGTTGGTATTTATCAACAGAGCTCCTGATTTCTTGCATGCAATTTATCTGTCCCTTATACTGCAGTAACTTTGTGATTAAGTCATAAGTTTGCATCCAAAGAGTGATTTGAAAGATTTCTGAATAGTGTAGCCAACTTTGAATGACTAAGAGAAAATAATTGTCCTAAGAACAATTATCATCAAGTATTGTTGCTTTAGAGCCACTGCAATGTGCTGCAGACAATAAACTAAACAAAGAAAAAACATGAAGACAACAAAGGAGATGTCAAAATAAAGAGAAAGCAATTAAGAGCATAACAATACTATTTCTTTATTGATCAGGAATAGTCAGTAATAAGAGTATATGAATTTTATTGAAAATAAATAGTGACAGAAAAAAATGAGAAGAAAACCAAAATAGAAAACAGACCCATGCATAGGCAAGAAACTAGAGATTCACTGCAGCTCTAACGATACACATAGACAAAATTTCAAAGGTAATTGTACTTTCTGGATTGAAAGCCCACAGAGGGCAGAGATAGCTTGATTTGTTTTTTGATAGAACAAAATGATAACATTAAAGTAAATAATTTAAGAGCAAACAAGTAATATTATATGAGAGCATTATACAAGAGTCCATTTATCAGGGCAATATAGCTGTTTTGGGGGGAGATATTTTATTTATTTACATTTTCAATGCTATCCCCTTCCCCAGTTTCCACTCCTGAACTCCCCTATTCTATCTCCTTCCCACTGCTTCTCTGAGGCTTCTCCCCCAGTCATCCACTCACTACTGACTCCCTGCCCTGGCATTCCCCTACCTTGGGGCATCTAGCCATCACAGGACCAAGGGACTCCTCCTATTGATGCCCTACATAGTTATCCTCTGCTTCGTATATGGCTGGAGCTATGGGTCCCTCCATATGAACTCTTTAGCTGGTGGTTTAGTCCCTAGGAGCTCTAGAGGGTTGGATTGTCGATATTATTGTTCTACCTATGGGGTTGAAAACCCGTTCAGCTCCTTCAGTCCGTTCTCTGACTCCTCCATT
This sequence comes from Rattus rattus, assembly GCF_011064425.1. Taxonomy (NCBI): domain Eukaryota; kingdom Metazoa; phylum Chordata; class Mammalia; order Rodentia; family Muridae; genus Rattus; species Rattus rattus. The sequence goes on along the minus strand of NC_046156.1, from coordinate 146,160,920 downwards.
GGGGTACCCATACTTAGTCCAATGGATGGCTGCAAACATCCTCATCTACCTTGGTCAGGCTCTGGCAAAACCTCTCAGGAGACAGCAATATCAGGCTCCTGTCATCAAGCACTTCTTGGAATCAGCAAGTGTCTGGATTTGGTAGGTGTATATGGGATGCATTCCCCAGGTACAGCAGTCTCTGGAGGACTTTTTCTTCAGTCTCTTCTCTACATTTTGTCACTTTATTTCCTGTAGACAAGCTCAATTCTGCGTTAGAAATTTGGACATTAGTGGATGGCCCCATATCCAGCCAGAAGCCTTGTCTAATCTCAAGATATAGTCTCTACAGATTCTCTCTTCCCTTTGTTGGGCATTTCAGCTAATCTCATTCCCTTTGGGTTCTGGGAACCTCTTGCTCTCCTGGCATCAGGGACTTGGTGGTAACTACCACATGTTCTCCATCCCCCAATGCTACACACCAATGTATACATTCCTGACATATCATCCCCTTCTCCTTCCATCCCTGATACTGCCCCACTTATTCCCCTGCTCTCTCCTACCTTCCTCTTATATCCCTTCCACCCTCTACCACTCTTGAGTACTTTGTAGATTCTGAGCTTAGTGGCTAATATCCAACCATCAAAGATTGCATATCATGTCTATATTTTTGTGACTGGGTTACTTCACTCAGGACGATATTTTCTAGTTTCATCAATTTGTCTAGGAATTTCATGAAGTTATCATTTTTAATAAATGAGTAGTACTCCCTTGTGTAAATGTACTACATTTTCTGTATCTGTTCCTCTGTTGAAGGGTTCTTTACAGGCTCTGACTAATATAAATAAGTCTGCTATTTACATAATGGAGCATGCTATGTTGGAGCATCCTTTGAGAATATGCCCAAGAGTAGTATAGCTGGGTCCTCAGGTAATACTATGTCCAATTTTCTGAGGAGACTGCGATTGATTTCCAGAGTGGTTATAACAGCTTGCAATCCATGAAAAATGGAGGAATGTTCTTCTTTCTCCATGTCATGACCATCTTCTGCTGTCACCTGAGTTTTTGATCGTAGTCACTATGACTGGTATGAAGTGGAATCTCAGGGTTGCTTTGATTTGCATTTCCCTAATTACTAAGGATGTTCAAAATTTCTTTAGGTGCTTCTTGATGATTCAATATCATTCAGATGAGAATTCTTTGTTTAGCTCTATACCCCATTTTTGAAGAGGTTTACTTGGTTCTCTGGGGTGTAAATTCTTGACTTCTTTGTCTATATTGAATTTTAGCCTTCTACCAATGCAGGATTGGGAAAGATCCTTTCCTAATCTGTTGCAATTTTATGAAGTTCCATTTGTCGACTGTTTATCTTAGAGCATAAGCGGGAGTGTTCTGTTCAGGAAATTTTCCCATGTGCCCAGGTGTTCAAGGCTCTTCCCCAATTCCTCTTCTATTATTTTACATAAAATATCTAGGATGCAATAAAATGTAAGTGTACATCTAGAAACAAATGCAGCCATACCTGCATAGGAAACACAAAAATCACCAGATTTTGGAATTTGGGTAATAAGCCTAGTTATTACTATGATAATTACATTAAAAATTCATATAGAATTTGAAGGTCTGCAGGTTTATGGGAATTTGTTAAAATATATTCTATTATGAAGATGATGATGATATTAAGAATGATGGTAATATTAAGAATGACAAAATCTAAGGGTCTTGCTTTGTCAAATTTATTCCATACATATTGGCATGTTGATTGGTATAGTTGTATATGTCTTCTTGAGGAAACTCTGTTGTTAAAATTCCATGAGTGAATCTATTGTTTTCTAGAAGGCACAGTCTTTGAGCAAGCATCTTGGTCCTCCTGCTTCTACAATTGTTCTGCCCCATCTTCCACTCTTGTTTTCCAAACCTTAGGTGCCTTGGTTGTATTGGTGATGTACTAATTGGGGCAGGGCACACCAGAGTAGCTTACATTCTGCCTTTTCACCAGTTGTACATCTCTACATTATCTATCATCTATTGCATAAAATCCTATCTTTCTGGAGTGATAATAGCCACCTTTTATGTGAGTTTAAGGAAAAGTACTTAGTATACCATTCTCCTTTTCAATCTATGTCTCTCCAGCTATAACTAGGGTTATAGCATCAGATATGACATCCTATTATGAATGTCTTAAGTCCAGTTAGATGGCTTTTGGTTAAACTCAATCTAATGCATTATTGTTCTGTATAGGACATGGCTTACCGTTGTGGTATTGTGATCAATAGGCTACAGAATTGGTTAGAAATGTTGATTTGTTTTCTCACTTACGAGTTTCCATAGCAACTTCCAACACTAAAACAACACTGAGATCCAGTGATTTAGGGGATATTTCAGATCTATTATGGTTTGATGCATTCAAGTTTGATATCTGAAGTATTTATTGTCTTCAGGAATATGTTCTTTACCTTCAAGTTCTGAGAGAGGTTCAAGGATAATAACAACGGTGTATAATTTTAAGAAGTCTCTTGGACTTGCCTGTGCAGACAAACTTTAATCCAGCAGTGTGACTGCTCTGACAAGGAACTTCTAGGTCTGTGTAGGACTGCTGGAATGACATAGCTTTAGCCCCTTTGCTGGAATAAAGACATACCCTTAGTACACACCTTTAATACCAAACAATGAAGGTAAAGTTAGTTTGTAGAAGGAAGCAGCCACATTTGAAAGTGACATCTAATTGAGGGGCTGACAAAGTGAGGAATCAGAGAAAGATTTGCCAGAATGAGTCAGAGATAGACGGTGACCAACTCTCACAAGAACAGAGAGGAAAGAGAAGCAATTTAAGAGCAGAGCAGAGTGAGTTAGGGTGGATGGCAGGCCAGAGAGTGCAGTTCAGTTGAGTTCAGTTAATGCAGTTCAGTTAAGTTCAAGCAGTTCTGTCAGTTCTCTTCAGTTCATGTGATCAATTCCAGTTACTGGAATTCAGAGGCATTTTTTCCAAAGCAGAGAAATTTGGTGAGAAGCTGAGAGAAAAGCTAATCTAAATAAGTGAACTTGGAAAATTAGATTGTATGGAGACTAGAAACTTCAGGACCTAGGCCTAGGGATAATTAGAATAGAGAAAGAATTAATGAGGGTTCTGCCTAAGCTGTCCATTTGCATAGCTTTGGTAAAGTTCTCATCAGTTCATCTGAGGAAATAAAATTGACCTTTACACTCCTGACCAACAAGTCAAAGGATATTTTTGCACCTGGTCCTAGTATTTTTGGTATTAGTCTATGGTTCTTGGAGAGAGCATTAGAGTCAGTTTTCCTTAGGGATGGATCAACTTAGAGCTTATCCAGTCACATGTAGTCAGCAGTAAACACATGCATATGAGAAAAACACTAATCAGACTCATATATATTTTCTTTGTAAAGAAGACTAGATCTTGAATTTGAGATAGAATGGGAGGCAAGAAAGTAGTTCCAGTAGAAAGGCAGTACAATACAAATAGAGTACTTGTACATACATTTCTCAAATCCTCTTTGTTTTCTGAGTTTCAAATGTGTTTGTGGTATACACACGTTGACTTGCTCTCACACACATGTCACCCACAAACACTGTAATAAATAAAATATTTTAATTAATATTTTCCATGTAGTAATTTTTCTATTAATGAACAAACTTACATATATTTATAATATACTTATTCATAATATTTGCAAAATTATTTCATCAAGAAAGAAAAAGAATCTATTTAATTACAAGCAATATATACACTAAAATAAAGGAAAATACATGAATGGCCTATAATCCCTTTAAATAGTCAATCAGACCCATACATAAGTGCTATAAAAAGGAGGGAGAAATTGAAAGAACTGGAACTCAATTATAGAGCTAAGAAAGAACTTCTCAAAGAAATAAGCTGTAGAAACGGAAATTTATTAGAAAACAGATGTAGTTGCTCCATGACTCAGCAGTCCCTATCTTGAATACTGAGCTAGTCTGATGGCATTTTGTTACTTACAGATATACACAGGGGCTAGACCAAGGCTGAAACATTCAAAATAAGCAATAACATGACAAATAATATTTAACAGTTACAATCATAATAATTTTCCCTTTCTTCTCTCCTTCCTTTAACTCCTCTCATGTCTATTCCCTATTTCCCTTGAATTGAAGCCTACTTATCCTTAATCATTGATATATATATATATATATATATATATATATATATATATATATATATATCCAGGCAAAATCCCTTCTTGGCCTGGAGAAATCCCTCTATCCTAACATGTTATCACTCCTGGTCTCCCCATTTCTGGCAATTCACTCCAGAGTGCCTGCCTAGGCGCTCAGTTTTTGACTATGGTTCACCGTTTCAGCTCCGAGATGGCATGTCAGAATTCCTCACTTAAACTCTCCAAAATATCTTCATTTTACCTTGGATGTCTGACTTCACTGCCTTTCACCTGAGAGATCAAGGAACCCATCTGAGAGCTGCCTCCTAATAAACCTGCTTTAATCTACTTTTAATTTGGAATAATCTGGCCTGTATCTGTGTCACAGAGGGAGAGAAAATGCCTGTCATCTATATAAATGAATTAATACAAGCTATTGACTCCATTCAGTGTTGTCTATGTGCATTTGTTTCCAGAGTTAACATTTGGTACTGATTAAGCAATAGGGGGCTTCTTCTTGGGGAAGACTAAATCTTCCTTTCTCACCAGTTGTTAATTTCTTATTCACTTTCTCTAGAAATGCTTCCCAAACCTTTTAAGATTTCCTCAACATCTACATTGGGAAGGATATCCTAGGCAACCACAACTGTTTAGATTTTAAGGGCACAGCCTCCCTTTCCTAGGCACATGGCACAATTTTACAGCAGCGTTCCTGACTATCTCTCTCTACTGACAGGTTCCATGATGTTATCTGAGCTGTGAATGCAATAGCTGTGTTGTTGATAGATTAGTTGCAGCTGGGCAGCCCATGGTCAGTTTAATTTTGACTGGTTGGGGCTTTCAGCAAATATCTCCTTTTACTTCAAATAATGAGACATCTTTAATGAAGGCTAAGATCTCACTTATCTGTATTTAAGTGCACTCAGGATGTATTGGTTTATAATAGTGGAAGTAATACATTCTCCTCCAAGATAAATGGTCTCACTATCCCCATGAGAATGTTACTTAGCAATACAGAGTAAAAGCCCCATGGACATATTCCACAGGGGTCCCTAACTCATGATTGCAATAAATAATAAGATCATCAGTTTCTTCAAATGCTTTACCAGAGTTCTAACAGTATTCATCCTAGTCCACTTTTTGTAATATTCTAAATCTAAAATTCCTACTGATTTTTTCAGCAAGTCTTCAACAGAAATTGGATTTTCACCCTAGGTATTTTTTAAGTTGATATTAATTTTTTTGGCATTAATGTTTAATGTTGGTTATCTAACCCCCAAAATGCTAAACCTCAAAATAGTACCTTTTCATTGGTATATCTGGAAAAAAAATTAAAGGTAATCTCTCGACAATGGCAAATTATCTAAAAATAAAAATACACAAAAAGCTGAAGGCAATGAAATAAATGAGAGAAGTTTAACAATGAAGGAAATTTTAAAGTATACTACAGATTCATTGCAATAAATAGCACCAGCTGCTCCTGAGAGGGCATCGTCTTTCCCATATGATAAGTCACACTTAAGACTGAGTTTCTTAAACCTCCTGTTTATTTAGTCATATATATGGTCAAAAGACCATAGAGGGCCCTCAACAATGTGCTTACCTATTCTTAACCAGCCATTTGACACATAGAACCTAGGATACATTTTGTCAATTGAAACTGCTAAAGAAAAGAATAGCATTTAAGTAACTGTTATTCAGTAATTTTATTTTTACAACTGAAACAAAATATGTCACTGTTTATCTAAGTCTGTTTTGTCATCTTATTGATTTTTAACATGGTCTCTTTTAATTATCATGTAAGCTGATATTTATTATTTCTGATTATATATTGTTTTCCTGAATACAACCATGTATAGTCATCCAGTGACATTCAAATTTAATTTTCTGCATACAGTCATATAGATACAACATTAAATGTACTCAGTGGATTTTTAAAAAGAAAGGTCACATGAAGTTGGAGAGAAATGTCATGAAGATAGAGAAAAAATGGAGGGCATAGAATAGGAAATGGATTTGAACAAAATATATTAATATATATATATATATATATATATATGAATTTCTTCATAAAATAATTTCAAAATTAACAAGTATACAGGAGATAGTGACAACTGTGGATTTTAATTAGCACTAAAATTACAAAACCAAACAAGAACAGATTTGTTGTGATATATTTATATCTGAGATTGTTCTGGAAACAATTTAGTATAAATTTATTGTGTTCTATAGAGATTCCTGAGCAATTGACATAAAAATATAAACTAATTCTCAGAGTCTCTCACCTTAGTGTGTTTTAGCTAAATGCCTTAAATATGTCAACAATTCTATTTGAGGCTTTGACTTGAGTGAACAAAGATAAAATTCACTGAAAATGGCTTAGGGTGACTCACTTTTTCTTTGGAAAAGAAATTCATGGCTAATATCATGATGAATGCTTCAGTGTCAATCGTCTTTCCCTGGCTTAGACTTCAGCGCATATAAGGTCATTCATTTTTTTTCTCCATTTAATGCTAGCGAGTTAAAGGCTGTGCTGGTCACATTAAAGATACATGGTACCTGTAAACTGAAATGTCATGCAGCAATTAAAGTAAAAAGAAAACTTTTATGTATTGGCAATCTATGTCTATTAGTGCTTCAGCTATCTGATTTTTCTAAGAAACTGCACAGAACAAGATAGAGCATGGTTATGTGAGAAGAATAAAAATGCTTCACTCCACGTGTTATGAAATATACTTAAAAGTAAATCAACTTCATAAATAAGTTATTTATAGATGAGTTTATATATTAAATATGAGAAATGTGAATTATGTCATAGACTTTAATTTTTTGCCATATTCTCCAGCAAATTTGTAATGGAAGTTGGCTCCATATCCAAGTATGACTATGTTCAGTATTCAGAGATATTTATTAAGTTGACATGGAAATGTTTGCTAATATGATATGGAAATTTAGTAAATGGAATAATGTAGCAATACGAATTTTGGAGCTTCACCTTTGGGTGAAACTTTTGGAAGTCTTCCCACCTGGTCTCTTTGATCTTCACAGTCAGCAGCATCAGCAAACACAACTATGCACACTCGAACCCAAGTGCTCTTTGATGTCCACCTCAGTCGTCTTCTTGAGGAACAGGTACAGCACTCTCACGATGCAATGTCACAAAGATTCCATCCTTGTTTACTACTGAAAAATATCTTCATTTTTTTGTAGCAAGTTATGGCTAAATTTGCTTCTATATATTTTGAGGCATTGTCTTTTACCTATCTCAATAAATATGTTTTATGGATGCTATTTTAAGCTAACAAAATCTGTATCACTGTCTTAAACATTTAATAGCCTAGTTGTAAAAGTAATATATGATACTTATAAAATACTAAGGAAGTATAATTCTTGTTTTTACTCATTTCAGACAATATTTTATGATCCTCCATTTAAGAATTTATTTTTTCTCACTTAATGAATTTTGTATCAACATCACTAATTATTAGTAACATTCTTTATTTTAATTAAGTAATAAAATTCCAAAGAGGAATTCTGCTGTCTAGTTTTCAATAGTGTGCTATTTAGGCAACTGGGGGGGAAACATCAAAAGCCTTACTCAGCTGTAAAACCTCAGGGCCATAATTATGAGCAGCATGGCCATTAGTGCAATAGTGATATGACTTTCATGTGGCCACCAATTGCATTAGGATTAGATTTAAGATCCACTCCACAAGAAGGAAGACAATGGGCTAAAGTGTATAGAGTAAGTGGATATGGAGTTCTCATCCACTCCTAATGGAATATCTATATCACAACGCCCTTCTGTAAGACACAAGGAAAACATGAAAATGGAAGCAGAATTATTCTAAGAGTCAAAGGTTGAAGGGAGACGATGTAGCCAGTATCTTCTTGGCACTTGTACTAAAATCTCAAAGCAGCAATGGTTGCTTGTAAAACATCAAGATATTAAAGAATCTATAATGAATTTGGGAGTGGCTCACAAGCAATCACCACTAAGTGAAGAGCTATCAGATTTTAAAGGGAATGAGGAAAGGAGATTCAGGGTTGCTGACCCTGCTATGTTCCCTACCACCATGGGCAAGCCCTATACTCTGTCTTCTTGTGCGCATTACTAATTGGATTCAGTTCTTTATTAGTTGAAAGGGAGACATGACATGATGATATCAAGGAGAAATAGGAGCGGTTTGATAGAGGGTGAATATCTTTAAGTTGCATGGCTTACATGTACCTAATTCTAGAAAATACAAATATAGAACTAAAATTCCAGATTAGAATAATTATTTGTTTTCTCTTTCTTACCTTTTCAGTGCATGTGCCTGTTTGTTCTTTAAGTTATGCATTATTGCTGTGATAGAAAAATTTAAATCAATTTTACTAAGATTTCACTTTTATAATAGCATATCCTCTTAGTAGGAAACATTGGAGGTGAAGTTTACTAAGACTCTGTGTTTATAGAAAAGGTTATTTAGTAAGATAACCATTAAGTGTGCACTGACTTTTATATTTGCTCGTTTCCCACATGCTTGACAGTAATTAAAAAATGATTCAACTCCACGGACACCAAAATTTTATCATTATATAAAGAAAGGACATTTTCATTAAAATTTTATCAGTTGGTTTTGGAGGGCAAATTGCATGCTCCCAGGAGCAAGAGAATTAATCAAATCATAGTACAAATATGTCAATCATCTTATTTTTTATTTTAATTATTCTTAATACTATACTTTGCATTTCCTTAAATTTTCATGAGCCACTGCTACAGCATCAAGAATGTTTGTTGTGATTAGTTTGTACCTTTTGAAATCAAAAGGGATTCATATTTACATAATGCTAGAATGAAAGTTTTATTTAGTGTTTCTATTAGCAAACTTCTTGCTTCTGTATGATCAAATGTATAAGTTCTAGATTCTTATATCTTCAATGATGTCTTTATTAAAATGTACATTCTCATAGTTATGATGAGAAAGATATCAGATGACATACATATCATTTAATATGATATTTTTCCTATCCAAAATCACCAGTTCTCTGACCTACCTTTACCTACCATTGTATCTGTAGGGTGATAATTCTGTGCAAACCTTCATTAACAGTTTTTATTTCAATAAAACAAAACATTTCTGAAAAAGATATATCTCTAATATTGATTAGAATTTCAGTTACTATGATAAAATAACATGACCAAATCAACTTGTGGAGAAAAGAATATATTTCTCCTAACAATTGATCATTCATCATTCAGAAAGGTCAAGACAGAAACTCAATGTAGGATCCTGGAGGCAGTAAGTGATGCAGACACAATGCCGCTAAATGGTTTGCTCCCCACAGCTTCCTCAGCCTGATTTCTTGTAAAAACCAGAACCACCAGTGCTGGAACAGCACAACCCAGAGTGAGGTGTACCCTCTTATATCATCAAGCTACAGTTAAGAAAATGCAGCACAAGCTTAGCTGCAGGCCAGTCTTATAGAGGAATGTTTTACAGTTGCGGTTCCCTATTCCCACATATTGCCAACTTCTGTCAAGTTGACCTCAAACTAGCTAGCCCCTCTCTATTTTGTGAGAGTCATATTAAATGGGGTCAAATTCCATGCTAACCATGCATATGTAAATTGGAGTTTTAATAATCTTTACCAGAAGTTTAGAAGCAGACCTTCCAAGACTAAAATAGTAGTTCTCTAAATCTGTAGTTAAACACATTTAGGACTTCCTCACTTATATCACTGTTACAGCAGTAAGAAGAATAAAAAAGGAAATTAGTAATAACTTACAAAAATCGCAACTTTATGGCAAGGGGTAGTATATGGCAGGGGTTCCCAGTGATTTATGAACCCATACCATGCATTTTCACATACATACTCCTGTGCTGTCACTAAAAGAAGGTTGAGAAAATGTGGACATATATGCACTTATACATATGTCTATGTATGGTACATGTGTATGTTTGTGTGTGTGTGTGTGTGTGTGTATGTGTGTGTGTAAACAGTTATCCAACTAAAAATGCTTTCAAGAAAATTTTGTTTCTACCTATTTTTGCAGAATCTACAATAAGTAATTGTTAATATCTTGTAATTTACAACTACAGGGAAAGCCAAAAATGGTCCTTATCAGATAAAGAGTGGATAGTTAATACAGAGAAAGCCTACAATATATAATGTACCCAATGACAACAAACAATACATTTTATTAAATGTCTTACTCTGTTTATGTGGTTATATCAAAATACCTATACACAGGTATCTGATAAAATGGTATTTATTTCTCAATATTCTACACTATGATACACTCTTTACTAGTTCTGAAGGTTTGTGTATGCTTGGCCCATGGAGTGTCACTATTAGAAGGTGTGCCTTTGTTGGAGATGGGCTTGGAGACCCTCCTCCTATCTGACTGAGGATGCTCAGTCTGTTCTTGTCTTCCTTCAAATGAAGATGTAGAACTCTTAGCATCTCCTGCACCATGCCTGCCTTGATGCTGCAATGTTCCTGCCTTGAAGATATTGGACTGAACCCCTGAATCTGTAAGCCAGCCCCAATTAAATGTTGTCTTTCATAAAACTTGCATTGGTCATGGTGTCTGCTCACAGCTATAAGACCCTAAGACACTAGTTGTGCTGTGCAATAAAATACCTGAGAAAGTTACTTACAAAGGAATTTAAGAATTCTGTTCACCAAGATAGCAAATTCATGAGAGTTGGAGTTTTAGGCAACTGCTCCCTTTCACTAAGTAAGTCAAGAATGGTTTAAAGCATTAATATATAAAATATATTTGATTTCAAAATTTCATGCAAGAAATTTTATAGTCCAAGAAAACTATTTTTTTCCAGATTGTATTCTAAGAAACAAACATAGTATTATTTTTTCTGTGAAATTGAAGACCACTCATAAGTACCTCTTGGAACATGCTAAACACACATCATTTTCTCTCATACATAGAAGATACCTTGGTTGTGTGAATATTGTTTTAGAGAGTAATATAGTTTGGTTTCAAAGATACTAAACAAAAGTTATTTCACATGAACACATTTCACATTTCAAAAGTCTTAAAGACCATTTATAATATTAAACTAATCTTGAAATCTAAAATGTTTAAGTTTTAAATTTTTCAGTTAATGGCTATATTAAAAGGTTTTGCACTAGAAATCAAAAATCCATAATTATAGATATGTATATATGTTATTTTTCCATGAATAATTGTATTCTTTGTTTCTAGATAACTATTTACATGCACACACATATTTATGTGTATACATATAACAACAATTCTGTATTATTTTCTACATGTGATAATTTTATGAAAACTCTCACAAATTCAAATTATGTTTCTTTATAAACTATGACTAAGTATTTGAGGATATACTGTGATTATGGTAACTAACTGAAAATAAATATTATGCCAGTGTGTGACAGCCTCAGAGAATTGATTTGTGGACACTGTGGGAAATCAAGACTGATGAAAGGCAAATGAGCTGACAGGCAGCTGATGGATCAAGAAAAAGCTTTTAATAATGAACAGAGGAAGTGCCAGTGTCTGCGATATGACTGTGGACTCATGCCATCATACTTTTTTAATACACACAGTGAAGATACATTTATTTATGATAATGGACTCTTTATAATTTGAAATAATTTATTACTAAGGATACAAGAATCACTTTATATTCAAACAGGAATATAAAAAATTCACACTTAGGAGATTTACAACTTTTCAAATTATTGAAAAATACTTTGTCAGACTTATGAGGTGATAGAAAAATATATATACTTTTTTATATATACATATAAAGACATATATTTTTATATCCCAGCTATATATGCCTTTTCTTTTGATATAGTTTAATATCATATATATGCATTATGATGAAAAAAAACTAAAGCTAAAATAAGCTGTCCTAAATTTTTCATATTTCCTCCCAAACATATCAAATATTGTTCATTAAAGCTGTTGCCCCTTTTAATAAATAGTAAAAAATTCAGTTCATTATTCATTCAATTAAAAAAATAACCTCAGGAAAATATTGTCTCAGAACTGTTCTGGGTACTAAACTTTATAGAAAAATTTATTTGATTTTGATTGAATAGGTGGTCTTTGTAAAAATTAAACAATTGCAAATAAGTAAGCAGTTGTGACTGCATAAGGCTCATTACAGAGTTGTCCAGCCAGCCAGCAATGTAATAGTCAAATTTATAAATGAGTGTACTTTAAGTAGAACCAAGTTATGATAAGATAATGGGGCATTTTTGTGTGTGTTTTAAGTAATGAGGTCATGCAGATTACACAGTACACATTTGTTCAATTTTATCATCTACATCTGAATTAACTAGACACTGGGGCAGATAAATACATGCAAATGATGGGATTTCTTGCTGACCTATAGTCTTACAGGGAAGTAGGAGGGGAAGGTTGGAAGCATGTAGAAGTTAACTTATATGGACACTGAATTCTCCATTTTGATGAAAAGTACATGCAGTACTAGGAAGTAAATGGTGCCTGAGACTGTGTGATTTTCTTGTTGCACAAATCTTGTCAGAGATTGCTGTCCTTGAATAACTATAACCTTTGTGAGGCACCTTGTTATTATTGTGAATTCAATGTTGCTCTTGAATCTCTCAGTAAAGTATCTGTGTTATCATGAAACATACGTAACAAAGATGTTATGAAAGTAATTACACAACTGTGAAAATCAAGATTATCTAAGACTGTATCACAATGTACTTTGAAAGCATTTCTTGTAGTAGAATTACTATAAAGGGCATATTGGCGTCCCAGAGAGAGAACAACATGACCTTGACAAGGTGCACAGAGACATGAGAGTTTAGATTTCATGGACATAAACAGGTAGCTAGAATGCTTCCAGGTTTCACTTATGTTTGGTTCTCATAACTCAGTCTAAGAATGCTTATATCTCAATCTGGAAAGATGTCTTAGTGGATAATGATCCTTACTCTTCTTGCCTAGTCTTGGGGATTGGTCCTCAATACTGATATAAGGCAGTACAAAGCTGATGCCACTAGATGCTCTGGGCACCTCTACTCATGTTACCATGCATCCAATGATACGTCTGTAACTCAAATTATTCTTAAATATAGGAAAGGTAGAATCAATAAACAAAATGTTTAGCTCTGTGGCTTAAAGAAACTAGAGAAAAGATGCATCGTTCAAAGACCAAAGAGAATATCATCACAGCTCTTAGACCAAAGGCTGCATCCTAGTTAAATAAACTTCCTTGGGATAAGCATGCCAGTATATCAGAGAATCCTACAGTAATATGCATAGAATTGTTGTTTCACCCAATAAGAGTGAGGTTACTGTTGAAAATCAAAGAAAGAGTGTTTGAGAGTTTAGTGTCTTTCAATTCACTTCTCCAAGCAGAAGTTACATCTGAAGTAAATTAATCAAACTGTCAGACAAACATAGATGCAGAAGTGCTCAGAAAGTGGAGGTGGAGAAGGGTATCTATTATTAGCCTGGGTATGATGCCTAGAAATAAACATTCTCTTGTAAAATTTCCTGGGATGAGAGACTATGAAACATCTATTGAGGATACAGAAGAATCAGCTGTCTGTCAATGCAAATTAATCAAGAAAAAACAACGTTTCACATAACAGAATTAGATGTAACCACAAAATGTTTTGAAATCTGTCAGATATGACTAGAGTCACCAATCTCTATGTATGTATTAAGTGGAATAAATCAGGTACCACTCATGTGGAATCTAAAACAACATTCATGTAGAATGAACAAACAGGTATCCTTAGCTACCAAGAGCAGAGACAGGAGTACTGAAATTACAATTGCAGTCTGAGCAAATCATAAAATTATGAATTAACGAATGTCCTGAAATTAATGAATAAGAACTCAACACACACACAAAAGAAAACAGAACAGACATTGGTTGTCATATTTTATCTTCTTTAGTCATGTATGGTTGCTATCTCTTGTACGACTGTGCTTTCTGAAAGCAAACGTGGGAGAATAGACTTGCAAGAGAGAAGAGAGATGAAAACAAAGTTAATCTCATGGAAGTTAAAAGGAGGGTGATGTTTACCAGGTATTAGAGGGTTAGAAAGCTCTTCAGTTGTGTCTTTCTCCTTGTCTGCCGCCAGAGAGCCACAGTAGTAACTGTTGCTTGTATTTATCAGTTCCAGATCATTATTAGAAAATCTAGAAAAGTCCCCAATACCAATTATGAGCATTCTTCTATTGCACTCAATTCTTTGCTAATTGATACTGAGTTTGTTTCTTTACTGTCTAGACGTTTTTCTCAAAGTTCCTTTTTAATATGGTTCTGAATAAAAAAGAGACTAATTTACAAAATATGTGATATGTGAAAAATATAGGATTCTTTCACTCTTTAAAGTTGTCTTCAAGATTTTTGTTTGTTTAAGCAATGTAATCATTGTTTCTGCCTATCTTACCTCTAGAAACACCATTTTCCTTCCTGATCACTGTTTTTCCTTACAAAAATGAATACTTTTTTCAATGTTTTATATCTAGCACCTTTCAGTATTGTGCTTTTTCAGTTTCCTGGCTTTGCCATGAAGCACTGGAATTGCCTTCTCTTTTGTCATAGGTTACTGCTTTAGTCAGTACCCATCTTGGAAATATGTTAACACTTTTCCATGGAGCTTGCTGTCAGATGATTAAATCCTGCATTATGGGCTCTGCTCTCATATCTGTCTTTCAACTTCACAATGAAATCTGATTATTTAGATTCTGTACTTTCCTTTGCATAAGACCCTTTAAAAATTCTCTAAGAAAGCTTTGGTTTTATTTAATTATTTATTTTGGATTTATTAGAAGTTGTTTGTTTGGGGGATAGTTTATCTTCTATACATGAAGTGGCATTTCTTTTATATTTTCTGACCCACATAGCATGATATTGACTTTCATTCCTGATTCACAATTTTTTATATATAGTCTCATGTTCCTGCTTCTTAACAGGGTCTAAAAATTCTGATTCCTCTAAAGAACTGCTTTTTCCTGCTGCCTCCTTCAACTTATCATTCATTCTATCAGTCCTCTGTCCTAAAGAGACAGATGTTTCAAATGCTTTCCAAGGAAAACTCCAAGCCATGACACTTTGACATTCTTTAAGTTTATGAGCAATTATGCTCAGAATAACATGTCTCATTAATGAATAAATGGCAGTCATTAATAATTACCTATTTCTACTGTCTTTAATTTATTTCTACTGTTTTTAATTTATTTAGTATAGTCAATATTTTCATGATATTGTCACCTCTGTAGGTTTTGACTTTACTGATAAAAGTGTAATACTTTCACTGCTACAACTTACTGAGGACTAGCAGACCTGCTGTGTCCAGGTACCAGGCTACGATGGATGCCAACAACAGGTCCATCTTCAAAATTCCATTCTGCTCTCTATTTTCTAGGGGACAGATAGACAAACAAAATGAAAATATCTAGAAATAAAAGTAACCAATGTGTGAAAAAAGACTAATACAATCAAAATTGTAAACTTCTCTCAAGGCTTATATTTCATTGCAAAAGAGAGGATGAAAAGACTGTAAAACCCAGAGGTGGTAGATGGCTAGAAGTTAACAGTATCCACTGGATATATTAAGGCAGGCACATACATGCACTCACAGTCATTGTGGCAGCATATATAATCCACAGGGAAACTATAGTCATACCAAACCTAAGCCTGGAAAGGAAATGTAGATACAACAGCCTACACCTAACTGAGGTATTGGCAACTGAAAGCTTCGGTAGAGGGAGAGTCGATGTTGTTTAAACATGTTACTCCTGGTGAGTCAGCCATTCAGCCATACTCCAGACACACACACACACACACACACACACACACACACACACACACACACACACACTTTCTAAATAACAGAAACAATGAAAAATGTCAAAAAAAGTTGTCTAAATTTGGCTTGACTAACCAAAGTTGAGAGGAACAGTATGGTGGAACCTGGAGACAGGGGTTAGGAAACCACTGCAAATTCAAAGCCAGTGTAATACGCAGAATGACTGTGTGTCACCCTTAAAAAAAGAAAAGCTTTATTTTGGGATACTTTTGAGCCATAATTCTGTAAAAATATGATTGACAGAAAGATGGGTTAGGTAAAAGCATGACCCCTGATATTTGGAAATGACTCAAGATTGCTTTCAACAGAATTGCTGTACTGTGAACACTGGTGATCCCTGTGAACAAGTCGTTGCATGCAGCCCACACCTTGGAAGGCTGGATCTTTGGGGAATCAGACCTGTGCTACCCCTGAGAATCTGGTCTTTGAGACACATTTGTAATTCCCAGCAGGAGGTAGATCGGCCAAAAACTTGCTTTATGATCAGACTAGGGCATTTAAAACAAATATCTAGAAATAAATTTTAGCTATTGCAAAGTAATAAGAGTTAAAGAATTGAATTTTGAAAAAGCATTAATACAATATCAACAAGGAAAAATCTAATAAATATACCCTAAAATTATCACAAATTGAAAGGATATGAATTACTACTATGATAATAAAATGAAGAGGAAGATGAACTACCTGAAAGAAATCTTGGTTGTGATGCATTTTATGATGGCTGCATATACTGCATTTTCTTTTTTACGATGTTATTTAACATAGATAGTTATGTCTATATCTTATATTTTTGGTTGTGAGCCTAGCCTTTAACGGCTGAGCCATCTCTCCAGCCCATATGTCTATATCTAATATCAATTTATATTGCTATTTTAAAATAAGGATTCAATATTGCCAATGAAGATAATCATTTTGCTTTTCATCAATTGTGTAAAATTAATTATACACCAGTCAAAGTAAAACAAGTTTAGGACATTGCTGTTGTGATCACTATATACCCTAAACGTCTGTAGGAGACTGAGTATCATATAACCGGAGCAGAGACACCTTCTAATACAGAGACAGTCAATAGCAAGCTTGCTATATTATCAATGATATTTTTCATTCCAAAATTTTATTTAGGTTTCACAATGAAACAGTAGCCATCCCTACAGCCACAACTTGTTTTATCTATTCGAACACAGAGAAAAAGTTAGAGTACAAAGTAGTTTATATGTAACATCCTTCAAAAATGTAAACCATGATGAAATAAAAATACCTAGACAGATGAATTTAATCAAGATAAAGAAAACAAGGTCAGAACAAGCAAGGTTATAAAGTACTAATAAAAGAAATTTAAGAAGCCAACACACAGACACACACACACACACACACACACACACACACACACACACACACACACAGGTGAGGCAGGGGGAAGAGAACAAGATACAAAAATAAGAATTAATTTGTTCATAGACTGAAAGAAATCACTTTATTTGAATAATCATATTGTATAAATGTTATTGATTTACTAGCTCAATTTAACAATATCAATGACATTTCTCACAAAACTAGAAAAACAATATTAATTTCATATAGAACTACTGCTGCCTGCTGGTGTATGCTGAATATCTATCCTACTAGGATATATATTCATACTTGAATAACCAAACCAGTCTTGGAAAACAACAGCACAATGGCCAAGGAAATTGCTATACTAATTAAAAGATACAAGGCTGAACCATGGTAACTAAAACCATGGTAGTAGCCTAGAAATTTATACATAGGTCAATGTAACAGAATAAATCCACAGCTATGTGATGCTCAGCCATGGTGGCAATAACATGTGCTGGAAAATGAAAAAATCTTAAGTAAATGATTGGCCCACATATATGAAATACTAGCCTCTCTATTCCAAACTGAAATCCACACATTTGTATAATTCTATTAAAAATTATGTATAGTTTTTATCTTAAAGCACTGAGATTGCTGGTTTTCTAGAATATGATTCAGTATAAAAGCTAAATAGAATTTTCTGATGTGGCTTCCCCTTGTCCCCCATCCCACAGTCATTTAGTGGTTCATGCAGTTCTTCCCTTCCAAACTTCCTTTCATGACTCATTGCTTTTTCCCATCCCCAGAATCCAGCAGGCATTCCCTGGTATCCCACAGGCCACTCCAAGCCAGGGAGCAGGTGGGCCACTTGCAAATCTTACTCTCCCAGCAGTCCTCCAAATCTAACTAACCAGTTTTATTTCTAGCTCAGAAGTAGAACATACAGCTTCATCTCCCTGTCCTCTCTGACCCTATTTTCAACTCATCATACAGACATTCTTCTCCCAGTCACCTGAGTATCCCTGGCTAACACAAGCAGACATCCTCTGGGAAAATGCCAGCCATGCCAACACAATCAGCACATAGCCTAACTTCATTTTCTTTCATTTCCCTTTTCTCTTCCAAATTCAATCCCTCAGTCTCATCCCAGGTCCTATAACAGACAAAAAGAGTGGCCTTTTTTTTTTTTTTTTTTTTTTTTTTTTTTTTTTTTTTTTTTAATTTTATTTTTTTTTTTTAAATTTTTTTTATTAACTTGAGTATTTCTTATATACATTTCGAGTGTTATTCCCTTTCCCGGTTTCTGGGCAAACATCCCCCTCCCCCTCCCTTCCTTATGGGTGTTCCCCTCCCCACCCTCCCCCCATTGCCGCCCTCCCCCCAACAGTCTAGTTCACTGGGGGTTCAGTCTTAGCAGGACCCAGGGCTTCCCCTTCCACTGGTGCTCTTACTAGGATATTCTGCTACCTATGAGGTCAGAGTCCAGGGTCAGTCCATGTATAGTCTTTAGGTAGTGGCTTAGTCCCTGGAAGCTCTGGTTGTTGGCATTGTTGTACATATGGGGTCTCGAGCCCCTTCAAGCTCTTCCAGTTCTTTCTCTGATTCCTTCAACGGGGGTCCTATTCTCAGTTCAGTGGTTTGCTGCTGACATTCGCCTCTGTATTTGCTGTATTCTGGCTGTGTCTCTCAGGAGCGATCTACACTTCTGCACTTCTTTGCTTCATCCATCTTGTCTAATTGGGTTGTATATATGGGCCACATGGGGCAGGCTCTGAATGGGTGTTCTTTCAGTCTCTGTTTTAATCTTTGCCTCTCTCTTCCCTGCCAAGGGTATTCTTGTTCCCCTTTAAAAGAAGGAGTGAAGCATTCACATTTTGATCATCGTCTTGAGTTTCATTTGTTCTAGGCATCTAGGTACTTCAGGCATTTGGGCTAATAGCCACTTATCAATGAGTGCATACCATGTATGTCTTTCTGTGATTGGGTTAGCTCACTCAGGATGATATTTTCCAGTTCCAACCATTTGCCTACAAATTTCATAAACTCGTTGTTTTTGATAGCTGAGTAATATTCCATTGTGTAGATGTACCACATTTTCTGTATCCATTCCTCTGTTGAAGGGCATCTGGGTTCTTTCCAGCTTCTGGCTATTATAAATATGGCTGCGATGAACATAGTGGAGCACGTGTCTTTTTTATATGTTGGGGCATCTTTTGGGTATATGCCCAAGAGAGGGATAGCTGGATCCCCAGGCAGTTTAATGTCCAATTTTCTGAGGAACCTCCAGACTGATTTCAGAATGGTTGTATGAGTCTGCAACCCCCCAACAATGGAGGGTGTTCCTCTTTCTCCACATCCTCGCCAGCATTTGCTGTCACCTGAGTTTTGATCTTAGCCATTCTCACTGGTGTGGTGAAATCTCAGGGTTGTTTTGATTTGCATTTCCCTGATGACTAAAGATGTTGAACATTTCTTTAGGTGTTTCTCAGCCATTCGGCATTCCTCAGCTGTGAATTCTTTGTTTAGCTCTGAACCCCATTTTTTAATAGGGTTATTTGTCTCCCTGCGGTCTAACTTTTTGAGTTCTTTTTATATTTTGGATATAAGGCCTCTATCTGTTGAAAGATTGGTAAAGATCTTTTCCCAATCTGTTGGTTGCCGTTTTGTCCTGACCACAGTGTCCTTTGCCTTACAGAAGCTTTGTAGGTTTATGATATCCCATTTGTCGATTTTGATCTTAGAGCATAAGCCATTGGTGTTTTGTTCAGGAAATTTTTTCCAGTGCCCATGTGTTCCAGATGCTTCTAGTTTTTCTTCTATTAGTTTGAGTGTGTCTGGTTTGATGTGGAGGTCCTTGATCCACTTGGACTTAAGCTTTGTACAGGGTGATAAGCATGGATCGATCTGCATTCTTCTACATGTTGACCTCCAGTTGAACCAGCACCATTTGCTGAAAATGCTATCTTTTTTCCATTGGATGGATTTGGCTCCTTTGTCAAAAATCAAGTGACCATAGGTGTGTGGGTTCATTTCTGGGTCTTCAATTCTGTTCCATTGGTCTATCTGTCTGTCTCTGTACCAATACCATGCATTTTTTTTTTTTTTTATCACTCTTTCTCTCTAATACTGCTTGAGTTCAGGGATAGTGATTCCCCCCTGAAGTCCCTTTCTTAACTCTCTGTTGCATTCCCAGGAGACTAAGCAGACACTAGTGGAACACCCTGCTTTTCTCAAAACTGAAAACCCCTGTCCTAGCCCATCTCCAATCCTAAGTGTTACTCTCAACACCTAGAAACACATTTTTATCTGCAACCCCTAGTGGTCATACCTATCAGGACTTCAGAAAAATTCCCTTCAAGAGAGTACAAAGTCAAAATATTCTTCTAAGAACCAGAGAGAGAAATAGAAAGCATGGAATAAAACACCTACCTAACATAGACAAAACAGGATATCAGAATTGCAGGTATTAGAATTGCAGTTTTCCATAACCTACATGCCTAGACTCTATTGTAAAAACACAGTCAATAACCATAAGGAAAATGTGTCTTCTCTAGAACCCAGCAGCCTTACTACAGTAGGATCTGAGAAATTCAACAGAAGCAAAACACAAGTAAAGATGCCAAAACATCCTTTATAAATAGTATGAGAGTCTTAAAGGGGAAATCAATAAATTACTTTAAAAAATCTATTAAGATACAATTGAAGGAATGTATATAAAACAATCCAGACCTAATAGTAGGAATAAAATCAATAAAGAAAATGCAAACTAAGAGAAACATGAAACAAGGGATAGAAAGCAGAATTTTAGGCACTGAAATCATGATAGAAGAATTAAATACCTTGGCCAAAGAAAATGTTAAATCTTAAAAAAAAAGGTGGGAATATGTTTTTCAGTATCCTAGATCTTAGCCAAGAATCAATTTAAAAATTACAAATAATGATACTTTTTTAGTTAGTCTAGGTGATCTATTACCATATATATGTATGTATACATATATCTATATACATGTATTAAACTCAAAAGATGTAAAGTTGATTGAACATGCATATTCATTTGTATGTTGATATTTTCATGTGTATGAGTGTGTTTGTGTGTGTGTGTGTGTGTGTGTGTGTGTGAATGCACAAGCTTGTGTTTTAATAGGGTAGAAAAAGAAAATGAGTATGGCTCCTTAAAATACAGTTTAAAACAGAGAATAATCAAAACATACTTTTCTGCCTTCTAGGAGCATAAGCTAAGGCATTAAAAACACGGAATCCCCTTTCATTATCCTGACCACGGAATAGCAGGAGCTAATTATCCTCTTTGCACTCAGGCTTATCCAGCTTAATGCTCACTGGGAACAACAGCGTATTTTATTTCCTTCTGGACCCTATAGCTGAGTAGCCTCTAACCATTGTGGAAAAGGATAAAGGAGCAGAATGTTTGGACTTCTGTCAATGTGTGACTAACAATTCATCTTATGAGGTTGTTGGGTCTCATACCCTTCTAATCAAAAACAGAAATGCCAAATCTATTTAAGGTATATGACTCATTGAGTTATAAAGTATTCATTAATGCACTCACTAAATGAATATTTATTCCCTGTTCTGAAACTAGTAAATAAGAAGTCAATGTAATCACTATATATGAAATTCCAATTATAAATTTACATTTATGTAATGGCTGTCTGTCTAGCCCAATAGTTATTAAAAACAAAATCATACATTGCTTGCTTTCCCAAAGCTGATCCATATAATGTTATGGGATATGTAGAGAAAATATATAACGCTTGGTGCTTTTCTCAGTGTGGAAATACTTTCCTCCAACTGGCAGTAATTCCTTTTAGATTTTCTTCCAAAATTACCTCTTAGGACTGGTACAGATGCATTACAGGCGATTAAATCTCTAAGAACATAAACATCTTTTAAAATATTGCAAAACAAATAAAAGTCTAAACTGCAATAAAGTACCACAGTTAAGAAAAAACTGACTTAGGGCCTTTACAACTGGAAAGAGCTTTTATATCATGCTCTAAAGATGCAAAGCTAGATCCTGTTAACTTTCATATATCACTCTGACTAATACAAGTTTAAGCATCCTTGCATAACATAATCATTATCATTTATTGTGCATGATATATTGAATGTGTTACAAGAAAATTTACTTCTAGGGAAAGAAGTTTATTTTATATTTTATTTGTTCATGATGCATTTGGGGCTGTGGCAGGCATTTGACAGGGTATACATGCAAAGGATACCTTGTGGGAGTTGGTTCCATTTTTTTGGTCCTGGTGAGTCCTGTCAAGTTTGGTGGCAAAGAACTTTACCCATTGAACCATCTTCCCAACTATTAGAAGAATTTTTAAACTTAAAGTGTTTAGTTTGCAAAAACTCAATTGATTGATATAATAAATATCATAATTATGATTCAGAATTAAAGGACTTGGATTTATTGTTGGTCTGTTTATGGTAAAATATGTATGTAAATATTCTTTAATATTTCGAACAGCTACTGACAGTCCCAAAAAGCGAGGCCAAATTTTATTAGTCATCTCTCTTTGTTTTTACTTTAGGAGAGTACTTGTACAGCCCTTTTCCTTTTAGGTTTAACAGTTATTTATATGGTGTGCATTCATGAGATGTACTTTGTATATTGTTTTCAACTTTTTGAAGACAATTTTATATGAGAAGTCCTGATAAGGGAATTCTGTCTTTTTAATCTGTGACAGTTCCCTAGCACCCAGATGACATTTCAGCTCTGCAGCATGACTCAGCCTTTCTCATTCATCCAGAGCTTGGGCCAATTAGCAGTAAAGAGGGTTTGTTGTAGCACTCTGTGCCCTGTCACAAATTTCCACTGATTGTTTACAGTGGCAGCTCTGCCTGTGTTGAATGCAGTGCTTTTAAGCAAAATAACATTTTTATCCCTTCCAAAATAGCCATAATTGGTTCATTGTTTTTAAGTCACAGAATTTTTGTGTATGTTCAAAGTCTTGTTTGATTTTTAAACTTTCAGAATTTTAGGTATGAAGTAATGAGAAATTAAAAACTGCCTCAGAGATAGTCTTTGAATATTCCTGGTGCCATAAATCCATCCAATAAGAAAACAGCTCTCAATACTATTAATAGCTACAGAGGAAGTTGCCCTCTAAGCAGAACATAGTATATTGCTAGAAGTGACAGTGAATTCAGAATAGGCCCTTGGGAAATCTTAATATTTAATGTACACTAGGTCTGAAAATGGTCACTTACTGAACACTGGTCATTCAAGTTGTGAAAAGCAGATAAGACATGTACCAGTTTGTACAGAGTTTATACAGCAGAGCACAAGCAGAAAACAGGAGATCACTCCTTTTGTTTCCTTGTTTCATGACCCTGAACGTGCTGCAGAAGGTTGCTGAAGCAAGAGCATCTCTCATTTAAGGTCTCTCTCTGCTACTCAGCAAGACACAGGCTCAAAACCAAAACGAGAAGACAACTGAAAATGCTTCCATCCTTTAAACGATTTGAGGTGGGAGTGAGTATGTGGTAGTGCCTCAGTCAGTGAAGGGCAAGAGGTACAAATCAAGGGAACTGAGTTCACATCCTCATGTTTCCAGCTGTAAAAAAGCTGGAAGTGAAGGCAGCTTTGTGCTCAGACAGGGTAACAGATTGAAGAGCTCTAGTTGAGGGAGAAGCTACATCTCAACATCTCTGACTGAAAGCTGTCTATGGTGGTTCATAGCTTTATACCTGTTATTCCAGCACACAGAGGGCAGAAACAGAGATAAGCAGATTGTTCTGAATTCCAGGCCAGCCTGTCATCTACATCATCTCAGTAGAATGGTTTAGAGATCAAAGGTAGCTTTGTCGAACATTTGCCTATGATTTAAACTGAAAAAAAATATTCAAGTATCTCAACTTTTCACTTAGATTTAAAACTAGACAGCGCCCTGCTCCCAAACCCTGTGTGAGAGAGAAAGAGAGCTGATCGCCTAGATATGTGGGCAATCCTGAGACTACAGGGCAGGAGAGACTTCCACTTCTGCCCACCTTTGCCCACATCCCTGGCCCAAGAGGAAACTGTATAGGACCCCTGGGCAGAGGAAGATAGGGGCACTCAAGCTGCAGGATCCCTGTGGTCCACACTGTGCCCGGATGTGAACAGACCTGGTCAAACAGCTCCCCGTATCCAAATCCTATGGGAGAGAGAGCTACACCTCCAGAGGGGCAGACACACCTAGGAAACCAGAGGAGACTATTCTCTGCCCACATTTCTGACTCTAGAGGAAAACATCTAAGCACCATCAGGGCCCCCTGCACACAGGGACCCAGAAGTAGGGGCAGGCCCTTCTGGCTGCTGCCTTCATGGAGAGTTGAAACCCAACCCCAAAGAGCGACTTCAGGCCTGAGACCAGAGGTAAGACCAACTTTTCTGCTCCAAATAACCTGCCTAGTGGACTCAGGACACACGACCACAGGAAAAGCTGAAAGCCAGTGGACAGAACGACTACACACCTGAAAGGAGAACACGATGTTCCCATAACTGGTTGAAAGAAAACAGGAAAACAGGTCTACAGCCTTCCTGACAAACAGGCCTATAGGACGGTCAAGCCACTGTCAGAAATAGCAGAACAAGGTAACACCAGAGACAACGTGAAGGCAAGAGGCAAGTGCAGGAACCCAAGCAACAGAAACCAAGACTACATAGCATCATCAGAGCCCAATTCTCCCGCCAAAGCTAACAAAGAATATTCAAACACACCAGAAAAGCAAGATATAGATTTTAAAGCACATTTAATCATGATGATGGAGGACTATAAGAAAGACATAAAGAACTCCCTGAGAGAAATGCAGGAGAACACAAGTAAAAAAGTAGAAACCATAAGAGAGGAAAAACAAAAATCCCTGAAAGAATTACAGGAATACACAATCAAACAGGTGAAGGAATTGAAAATAGAAATAGAAACAAGAAAGAAAGCACAAAGGGAGACAACCTGGATATAGAAAACCAAAGGAAGAGACAAGGAGCCGTAGATACAAGCATCACCAACAGAATACAAGAAATAGAAGAATCTTAGGAGCAGAAGATTCCATAGAAATAATTGACACAACTGTCAAAGATAATGGAAAAGGCTACTGGCCCAAAACATACAGGAAATCTAGGACTTAATGAGAAGATCAAACCTAAGGATAATAGGTGTAGAAGAAAATGAAGATTCCCAACTCAAAGGATTAGAAAACATCTTCAACAAAATCACAGAAGAAAACTTCTCTAACCTAAAGAAAGTGATGCCCATAAACATACAAGAAGCCTACAGAACTCCAAATAGATCGGGCCAGAAAATAAACTCCTCCCATCACATAATAGTCAAAACACCAAATGTACAAAACATAGAAAGAATAGTAAAAGCAGTAGGGGAAAAAGGTCAAGTAACATATAAAGGTAGACCTATCAGAATTACTCCAGATGTCCCAACAGAGACTATGAAAGCCAGAAGATCCTGGAGAGATGTCATACAGATACTAAGAGAACACAAATGCCAGCCCAGGTTACTTTATCCTGCAAAACTCTCAATTAACACAGATGGAGAAACCAAGATATTCCATAACAAAACCAAATTTACACAATATCTTTCTACAAATCCATCGCTGCAAATGACAATAAATTGTTAAGCCCAATACGAGGAGGCAAGCTACCCTAGAAAAAGCAAGAAACTAATCATTTTGCAACAAAACAAAGAGAAGGTAAGCTCACAAACATAATCTCACCTCCAAATACGAAGAAAACAGGAAGCAACAATCACTATTTCTTAATATCTCTCAACATCATTGGAATCAATTCCCCAATAAAAATACAAAGATTAACAAACTGAATATGAAATGAGGACCCAGCATTTTGCTGACTACAGGTAACATACCTCAGAGACAAAGACAGACACTACATCAGAGTAAATGGCTGGAAAACAACTTTCCAAGCAAATGGTCTGAAGAAGCAAGCTGGAGTAGACATTCGAATATTGAATAAAATAGATTTTCAGCCAAAAGTCATCAAAAATATAAAGGACACTTCATATTCATCAAAGGAGAACTCCACCAAGATGAACTCTCAATCCTAAATATCTATGCTCCAAATACAAGGGCACCTATATACATTAAAAAAAAACTTACTAAAGTTCAAAGCACACATTGCATCTCACGCAATAATAGTAGGAGATTTCAACATCCCACTATCATTAATGGACATATCACTGAAATAGAAATTAAACAGAGAAGAGACAGAAGTTATGAAGCAAATGGGCTTAACAGATATTTATAGAACATTCTATCCTAAAACAAAAGTATATACCTTCTTCTCCCCACCTCATTGTAGTTTCTCCAAAATTGACCATTTAATTGGGCACAAACAGGCCTCATCAGAAACAGAAAGATGGAAATAATCCCATGCGTCCTATCAGACCGGCATGGGTTAAAGCTAGACTTCAATAACAATAAGGAAAAACACCCACATATACATGGAAGTTGAACAATGCTCTAATCAATGATAACCTGTTCAAGGAAGAAATAAAGAAAGAAATTAAAGACTTCTTAGAACTTAATGAAAATGAAAGTACAGCTTCCCCAACTTATGGGACACAGTGAAAAGTGTGCTAACAGGAAAATGCATAGCTCTGAGTGCCTGCAAAAGAAACAGGAGAGAGTATGTATCAACAGCTTGATAGCACACTTAAAAGCTCAAGAAGAACAAGAAGCAAATATGGCCAGGAGAAGTGTAAGGCAGAAAATAATCAAACTCAGAGCTCAAATCAACCAAGTAGAAACAAAAAGGACTATACAAAGAATCAAAAGAACCGAAAGTTGGTTCTTTGAGAAAACTGACAAGATAGATAAACCCTTAGCCAGACTAGCCAGAGGACACAGGGAGTATGTCCAAATTACCAAAATCAGAAATGAAAAGGGAGACATAACAACAGAATCAGAGGAAATTCAAAAAATCATTAGATCCTACTACAAAGGCCTATTTTCAACTGAACTTGAAAATCTGGAGGAAATGGACAATTTCCTAGACAGATACCAGGTACTGAAGTTAAATCAGGAGCAGATATACCATTTAAACAACCCCATAATTCCTAAAGAAATAGAAGCAGTGATTAAAACTCTCCCAACCAAAAGAACCCCAGGTCCAGATGGGTTCAGTGCAGAATTCTAACAGAACTTCATAGAAGACCTCATAAAAATACTATCCAAACTAGTCCACAAAACTGAAACAAACAGAGGGCTACCAAAATCCTTTTATGAAGCGAAAATACTCTTATACCTAAACAACACAAAGACCCAACAAAGAGAACTTCAAGCCAAATTCCCTTATGAATATCGACACAGAAATACTCAATAAAATTCTTGCAAACCAAATCCAAGCACACGTCAAAACAATCATCTGTCATGATCAAGTAGGCTGCATCCCAGGTATGCAGTGATGGTTTAATATACAGAAAACCATCAAGGTAATACACTATATAAACAAACTGGAATATAAAAACCACATGATCATTTCATTAGATGCTGAGAAAGCATTTGACAAAATTCAACACACCTTCATGATAAAAGTCCTGGAAAGAACAGGAACTCAAGGCCCATACCTAAACATAGTAAAAGACATATACAGCAAACCAGTAGCTAACATTAAACTAAATGGAGAGAAACTTGAAGCAATACCACTAAAATCAGGTACTAGACAAGACATCCCAATCTCTCCCTACTTATTCAATATAATTCTCGAAGTCATAGCCAGAACAATCAGACAACAAAAGGAGATCAAATGGATACAGATTGGAAAGGAAGAAGTCAAAATATGACTATTTGCAAATGATTTGATAGTATATGTAAGTGATCCCAAAAGTTCCACCAAAGAACTACCAAACCTGATAAACAACTTTAGCAAAGTGGCTGGATAAAAAATAAACTCAAGTATATCAGTAGCCTTCCTCTACGAAAAAGAGAAATAAGCTGAGAAAGAAATTTGTGATAGGACACCCTTCCTAATAGTCCCAAATAATATAAAATAGCTCGGTGTGACTTTAACCAATCAAATGAAAGATCTGTATGATAAGAACTTCAAGCCTCTGAAGAAAGAAACTAAAGAAGATTTCAGAAGAAGATGGAAATATCTTCCATGCTCATGGATTGGCAGGATTAATATACTAAAAATGGCCATTTTACCAAAAGAGATCTACAGATTCAATGCAAACCCCATCAAAATTCCAATCCAATTCTTCATAAAGTTAGACAGAACAATTTGCAAATTCATCTGGAATAACAAAAAATCCCAGGTTGCCTAAAACTATCCTCCACAATGAAAGGACTTCTGTGAGAATCACTATCTCTGAACTCAAGCAGTATTACAGAGCAATAGTGATAAAAACTGCATGGTATTGGTACAGAGACAGGCAGATAGGCCAGTGGAATAGAAGTGAAGACCCAGACATGAACCCACACACCTATGATCACTTGATCTTTGACAAAGGAGCCAAAACCATCCAATAGAAAAAAAGATAGCCTTTTCAGCAAATGGTGCTCGTTCAACTGGAGGTCAGCATGTAGAAGAATTCAGATTGGTCCATTCTTATCACCCTTTACAAGGTTTAAGTCCAAGTAGTTCAAGGACCTCCACATCAAACCAGATACACTCAAACTAATAGAAGAAAAAGTGGGGAAGAATCTGGAACTCATGGGCACTGGAGAAAATTTCCTGAACATAACACCAATGGCTTATGCTCTAAGATGAAGAATTGACAAATGGGATCTCATAAAGCTACAAAGCTTCTGCAAGGCAAAGGACACTGTTGTTAGGACAAAATGGTAACCAAGAGGTTGGGAAAAGATTTTTACCAATCCTACAACAGATAGAGGGCTTATATCCAAAATATACAAAGAACTCACAGAGTTAGACTGCAGGGACACAAATAACCCTATTAAAATTGGGGTTCAGAACTAAAAAATGAACTCACAACTGAGGAATGTCGAGTGGCTGAGAAGCAACTAAAGAAATGTTTTACATCTTTAGTCAGAAGGGAAATGCAAATCAAAACAACCCTGAGATTCTACCTCAAACCAGTCAGAATGGCTAAGATCAAAAACTCTGGCTATAGCAGATGCAGGCGAGGATGTGGAGAAAGAGGAACACTCCTCCATTGTTGGTGGGATTGCAGACTAGTACAACCATTCTGGAAATCAGTCTGGAGGTTCCTTAGAAAATTGGACATTGCACTACCTGAGGACCCAGCTATACCTCTCTTGGGCATATACTCAAAGATGCTCCAACATATAACGAAGACACATGCTCCATTATGTTCATAGCAGCCCTGTTTATAATATCCAGAAGCTAGAAAGAACCCAGATGCCCTTCAACAGAGGAATGGATACAGAATATGCGGTACATCTACACAAAGGAATACTACTCAGCTATCAACAACAATGACTTTATGAAATTCATAGGCAAATGGACGTAATTGTTTAATACCATCCTGAATGAGGTAACCCAATCACAGTAAAACACACATGGTATGCACTCATTGATAAGTGGATATTATCCCAAATACTCGAATTACCCTAGATGCACAGAACACATGAAACACAAGAATGATGACCAAAATGTGGATTCTTCTCTCCTTCTTTAAAAGGGGAACAAGAATACCCTTAGGAGTATATAGGGAGGAAAAGTTTAGAATAGAGGCTGAAGGAACACCCATACAGAGCCTGCCCCACATGTGGCCCATACAAATACAGCCACCAAACTAGATAAGATGGATGAAGCAAAGAAGTGCTGGCTCACAGGAACTGGATGTAGATCTCTCCTGAGAGACAGCCCGAATATGGCAAATATATATGTGAATGCCAGCAGCAAACCACTGAACTGAGAACGGGACCCCTATTGTAGGAATCAGAGAAAGGATTGAAAGAGATGAAGGGGCTTGAGACCCCATATGAACAACAATGCCAACCAACCAGAGCTTCCTGGGACTAAGCCACTATCCAAAGACTATACATGGGCTGACCCTGGCCTCCAACTGCATAGGTAGCAATGAATAGCCTAGTAAGGGCACCGGTGGAAAGGGAAGCCCTTGGTCCTGTCAAGGCTGGACCCACAGTGAATGAGATTGTTGGCGGGAGGGCGGTAATGGGGGGGGGGAGGATGGGGAGGGCAACACCCATATAGAAGGGGAGTGTGAGGGGTTAGGGGGATAAAAATAGAAAAAACTGAGTATATTAGTAAAATAAGACATTTTTACTATAAAATAATATGGAGTTTTTTCTTTACTACTTTTCATTAGATTTTGGTACCCCAAGTAGAAACTTAAAGTCCATTTCTAATCATAGAGAATATTCAAATAGTAAGAGTATTAATACCAACAAATATCCCAACACTATTTCATGCAACTTAGAGCAATTCATTTTAGAAACCATTTTACTGATTCATGATTACTAAAATAACAGAAAACAGAGTAGCATAAATGAAATATAATATTCACTAGTAAAAATCCAGATGAGTTTCAATAGAATAATGAAAGTATTGGATACAATGTAAAATTACCTTAAAATATTAGTTGTTATTCCTTATATGGATATAATTGCTAAATAGAAATGAAGTTTAAATAGTACGATGGCAAATGACAGGTAATGAGGACTCATCATCAAAGAAAATGAAATTAGAAAATGGAAACAGGAAGCGTGCTGTGAAATCATTAACCTAGAACAATACACAGAAATAATTATTTGTGTATTCAGAAGATAAACATGTTGTCACTGTCCTGTTTTTTTTTTTTTTTCTTTCTGAAAGTGCATCATGACAAGAGACTTTCTTTGGATTCTCTTATATAACAGTATTCTATTTACAAATATAATACCACTAATATATAGACTAAGTATATGTATTGTGCATATTAGCTTAATTATGAAAATGATAAAATAGAATCTGAAGATATACCTTGGCAAATCAATCTGTGTTTACTGCAGAGAATAAAGACCAGGTTGCACTGGTCGTTGTCAGTTGAGGCTTTTATGAATATTCTAGGAGAGTGAGTTTGGGGAACCAGATGGCATTTTACCATCTCCAGGAAGAAATAAAATAATTCTCTTACTACAGTTCTTTATTTTTGAGATATAAAATAAATAGGGACATCTATTACTCTGAGCCCATCTTTGACCTTCTCTAGCTTTGGTGCAAGAAGACATCAGTGAGAATACTCACGTTCATCAGAAAGGCTCTTAGACATTTGGCTCAGTACAAGGTCCTCCTATTGGTTCATACATAACATCACAGTTACAAGACTCAAACTCTTCATGTACTTCCATTGTTATTGTTATTGGTCTTGTTTTGGTTTGTTATTTTTTAGTAGTATTTATTTTTAACTGAAATAAAATTATATTACTTCCCCTCCTCCTTTTCCTTGTTCCAGCCTCTCTGACATACCCTCCCTCAAACCTCATCTTCCCCCCACTATCGAATGTATGACCTCTTTTTCATTATCATAAACACTAAGCATAAAGAACATGGGAGTTTAACAACTCAAAATCCACTCTTAATGATGTCCCTCCCCTTGGATCAAGCATTCAGAAATGCCTGTTCATGCTGTCTTCATTTACACCACTATATTCCACTCCCTGGACCCAATAGCTTAATGGCCATGTCATAATTCCAAATGTATATTTTTCAACTTCAAAAATTTCCATAGTTTCCAATCTCAGCACAGTTTAAATCTCCAAAGACTATTCTGAGACTTAAATGTAACCCCCTGTGAAATCAATAAGGAACTGGCATACTTCTAAAACGGCACAGAATACACTTAATCATACTAAAAGTGAGGCATGGGAGCATAGTGAAGAATTACTGGAATATAACACAGTAAGAAAACTACAAATCCTGCAGATCCCTACCTAACATCGAAGGTCTTAGATGGATCTGCTTGCTCCTTTCAGTAGTCCGAGTGTTACATCGCTCTTGGGTTGCACCACAGTGGCAGGTGTTTCATGGCCCTGATGCTTCCAACACCCTATGTCTTTAAAGCAATTCAGGTTTCTCTTTCACTGCTACACATGATGAATGGCTTCTCAGGAGTTCACATGATGGATGGCTTCTCAGGGCTTCGGGCAGGGACTCACATGACACATACCCTCAGGAACTCACCTTAATCACAGAAGATTTCACAACTGCTTTTCTTGGGCATCCTTCATGTTTTAAAGACAGATGCTTCTATGTTCATTTATGACCTTGGCATGGAACCTCAATAATTCTTTCAATTAAATTTTCAAGAGCTTTGATTTAATGTATATTTTTAGAGGTCTGGGCTTTGGTCCTTTCAGAACTTTTCTGTTGTACATATGTGTAAGAATGATCTGTAATAGCCAGGTAGCAGAGTCAATATTAGGTTTCCTTGAAATCTTCTGCCATGTAATTAGTCCAAACTTCTCAATTTTGACTCAGCAAGAGTCTTAGAACAATGGCACAACCATCACATTATTTGCTAAAATATCAAAATATGGTCTTTCTCCTTGTTGCTAATATTGTTTTCCTGTGAAATCTGTTAAACTAGGCCTCCATAGCTCACATTGTTCTTAGTTCTCTTGGCTTCTAAACATCAATGAGGGTGTCCCATTTAGCCCGGATTACAGCATTCAACTGCTTTTCTAGTGCAAATTTCCAGTATTTCTGGCATTCTACCACAAGCAGCATGATCAGATGTGTTCTAGCAATACAGGACCCCTGATACCAACTTCCGTCTAAGTCAGTTTTCTCTTGCTGTAATAATATGCCATGACCAAAACAAGTTATAGAAGAAATAATTTATTTGGGGCTTACAGTTTCATTATGTGAAAACATGATCATCATGGTGGGAACCACAGCATGAGGAAAACAGACCTGACACGGGAGCTGCAGCTGAGAACGTACATATTGGCACATAAGTGCAAGACTAAGAGAGACAGAACTTGGAAAGAAATGAGCTTCGGAAATGTCAAAGTCCATGTTTTAACACAATTCCTTCAACAACCTCCTAATCCTTTCCAAACATCTCCACCAACTGGGGACTAAGCATTTGATACTATGAGCCAATGAGCACCTTTGTCATTTAAACCACCATAATATAGAAAATGAGTCTGGTTTTTTTTTTTCATGTGTATATATTTAAAGGCTTACAACTATGCATTAGACAATCAGCAAAGTGATTATCCCTAAAGGAAGCTAAGTATCCTAACCGCAGAAGTCAACAGTTGATTCTTGTTCTTCACCTACAAAATTTTCCCCTTTCCATGTTTCATTGATATTGCCACATTTCAATCTTGTTTTTAAAGCTGATTCTAGGAAGGTAAGTTTTGGACAGAATTTGTTCATTTTGGATTTTTGCCTCTTAGAAATTTTTCTGATTCTGCTTTTGTCATGGTCTCTGGGCCATAAGCACAGACTTTATGATGTAAAAGTGTCATTTGGAACTGGGCTCTCCACAATCTGTTGATCTCTATATTGTGCCCAGTTGGGGTTTTATTTAAAGGACTCCATTTGCTGGAACAGGAAATGTCCTGGATGACGGGTTGTAGCTTCAATTGTCTGTGAGTCTTGAAGATAAGATTTAGAATGTAGATAATAATTCTGCTAGTCTATCAAAATGGTGGTAGTGTGTCTTTTTCTAAAGCTCATCACCCTACTAGCCTCAGAAAGCCAGTTAGATTTCAGTACCAACAACAATTTCCACATTGGGTTCATCCAAAGTCCAATTAGCTTCTGGTTGAACAATCTTAAAATAACAAGAGCAACAAAAAAAAATAAATTCTGGAAAGTTACCAGTGCAAACTTTACATTGCATTAAAGAGTTGTAGTTATGAACAATATGTTTCTGGCACAAAACACAGGTATGTTGATCAATGAAATAAAATACAATGTCCCCAAAACAGAATATTCATAAAAACAGTTGTCTGTTGTTTGATGGAAAGTTAAAATATCAAAGAATGGAGAAAAGACATTATCTTTAGCAAGTGCTTTGGGAAAATTGGATGTTCATATGCAAATAATGAAATGAAAAGATAGACCCAATATCTATCACTGTGTGGACTGCAATAAAATATTATATTGAAAAGTATATAATATTCTCAAATAATGAAAATTCTTAAATATAAAGCATTACATAAAATATTTCATAATGCATACATTTTTAAATAAAATTTAGTTAGATTATTATTTAAGTGGAAAAATGTGTATTATATCTAGATTAAAAATTGCCTTTTCAGGGCTGGGGATATTGCTCAGTAGAACACCATTAACTCATCATTCCTGAGACTCTACATTCAATAACTAATACTAGAAACCTTACATATCAGAATTTTAGATAAAATTATAATATGAAACAATTTTAAAATAATAAAAATTCATATTTAAATATGTGAATATCTGCATTTGACAAACTATTCTTTTTCATAGTAGCTAGACTTGTTTCTTAAATAATTTATTTGGAATTGGATTAACATCACATCCCTGTAGACTTTCTGCCCTGCAGAACCTTCCTAATCTTTCACAGCCCCGACTCTTAATTTGACAGTAATTTGTATTGTATCTGTTGTATATGTGCATATGTCCAAGATATACATGTATATATACATACACACACACACACACACACACACACACACACACACACACACTGATGATTCCATTTTTATTGCTTGGGTATACATGGTTTCAGGACCGACAGGTTAACTATGGACAACGAATAAGGAATCATAAGCTGGAAGAGGCTAATTTCACTTCTCCTAGTCATCCGTAGTCAGCCATCGTTCCTAGGTATTTGATCTCCTCACAA
The DNA here is from genome assembly GCF_011064425.1 of Rattus rattus. NCBI lineage: Eukaryota > Metazoa > Chordata > Mammalia > Rodentia > Muridae > Rattus > Rattus rattus. The sequence goes on along the minus strand of NC_046156.1, from coordinate 146,125,822 downwards.
TATTATCTTGCTTTCACATTAATATCTCCATTAGTATCATGCTTTTTCTGGTTTTGTTTATGCAGCTACTTCTAAGAGATGCTGGTTTATAGAAAAACAATTCTATTGAAAAAAAGTGGCAGAATAAATTTTTTGATCATTTATATGATCTCACAAACTCTGGGAAGCTGGCTGAGTTTTTTCTTCTAGACAAGATTTTGTTCCCATTGAGTGGGCCTTAAATCCAGTTATATCCAGTTATATATATATATATATATATATATATATATATATATATATTAGTTTGCACTCATATATGAGTGCCACCTCTCCCATCTTTATGGATATCTTACTTTGATAGTCAATGTTATAATTCAAACATGTTGCAGCCAAATAGGACTTGGGGGAAAAAATTATATAACTGTTGCATGTAATTTTAAAAGCACACCTGCTCCTTCTCTGGTGTTGCTGCCCACTCTGTGCTCCAAGATAGGCTGCCAACAAAGGCCGTCTTACTCAGCCCTCATGGCTCACTCAGTTCTAACAAACTTCCAGCTTTGATGCTTTTTCCATGAAGGCCAGGAATTGTGCTCCCTCTCCTCCTGCCAACCACCACATGGCTGACTCTGCCAAGGTATAACCCAATTGTGCCTTTGCTCCTGCCCTCATGAGTCACTACAGATGGAAAACACCAGACAGTTCCAAACACTTTAAAACTGTTGTAGGCAGAATTGATTGTCCTAAAACCATCAGCTATCCTATATCAGAATTCTGACAGTGGCAGAGAAGGTCACCACTGGTTCTAGTCACCCCCAGGCCTTACATGCTGTACATGGCCATCTCCCCAAAGCCTGGCCAAAAAGCACCCCCTCTTTCTCATCCCCCTCTTCCTTCTAGTACCCGGAAATCCCATCTTTTTCTCTTTGCCCAGCAATTAGCTTCTGCAATCTTTTTTGAAACAATCAAGAAACCATTAGGGACACTACACTGTTACCTACATATCATTATTTAAGAATTGTTATTATGTTGTTGTACAGGTGGTTAGAGCTGAAGTGTAACCTAACTTGGAGGCAAGTTTGTTCAAAATGCTCATATAATGGATATTTATATTTAAATTCAAAGTTATAGTTTAATTCAATTTATATTCCCATTAGTATTATGACTCAATACAAGTGTTGTAAAATCAAAAAACAGAAAAGACAAATTGAAATATATCTTATAAAATATGTACTAATCCAGTTTGACTATAATACATAATAAATGATTACTCTAATTTGCCTACTAATATTGCTACAGAAGGTGTACTGTTAATGTACTTGCAGAACAATAGATCTTGAATATACATCCCATGAAAAGAATCATAACAGAGTCTGCTTTTGCAGGGCCTTGAAGCATTATTACCTGAGATGGCTCCAGAAGAACATGTTTGCTCTGTTTTTATCAAATAAAAACAAAGGAACCCACTCATAGATTTACTTACCTAGCCAAAAAGTACAGAATACCCATGATGCACCCCACAGACCCTAAGTAATTAAACAAGATGGAAGGCCCAAGTAAGGATGCTTCAATGCCACTTACCAGGGGGAACAACTTAATCGTGGGAGGCAGAGGGAGGGACCTAAGTGAGAGAAGAAATGGGGGTGGGGGGGATGACAGAATAGGTATGGAAGGAGACTGGATAGAAGTCCAGAGAGCCTGGATAATGAATGGAAATATGCAGCTGTCAGGGGTTGGGAAGGTAGGCAGGGGAACATCTAAAAAGTCCCAGAGATCTGGGATGGGCAAGACTCCTAGGAGCCAGTATGGGTGACCTTAGCTGAAATGCCAAACAGTAGGGATATGGAACCTGAAGAGACCACCCTCAGTGCACAGTCAGGACCCCCAGTGGAAGGATAGGACCACCTTCAAATTTTCAACCTAAAACTTGTTCCTGTCTCAAAGAAATGGAGAGACAAAAATGGAGTAGAAACTGAACGAATGGACTACAAGTTCACCAGTCCGACATGGGCTCCATCCCATGGGTAGGCACCAAATCCTCACACTATTACTAATAATATGTTGTGCTTGCAGACTTGGCTGTTCTCTAATGGGCTCTACCATCAGCTGACTGAGACAGAGGCAGATACATACAGCCAACTATTAGACAGAGACAGGAGATAGAAGAGTTAGGGGAAGGGTTGAGAGAACTCAAGGAGATGGCAACCCCATAGGAAGACAAACAATGTCAGTTAATCTGAACCCGTGGGAACTCTCAGAAACTAAACCACCAACCAAAGAGCATATATGGCCTGCTCAGTCCAAGGCCTATATATAGCAGAGGACTACCTTGTCTGGCCTCAGTAGGAGAGAATCTGCCTAGTTCCATAGATATTTAAGTCCCAGGGAGGAAGGAGAGTTGGTAAGGGGACACCCTCCCAGAGGCAAAGGAGAGATGGATGAGGAAAGAAATCGGTTGTGGGGACTGAAAGGGAGGGCAATATTTCAGATGTATATAAATAAAATAATTAATTAGTAAAAAATAAATAAGCAGAAACAAACAGAAAATTTGTTTAAATAGCTAATGAGCATAGTCTATGTTCATGACTATGATACATTTTCTCTATGTGTTTTTCCTCACAAAATTTAGACTTATTACAGTTTGTGTTATACCTCTTGAGAGACCACTACAATTAGAGTTTAATTATACACAAAAAGGACATTATTCTTGGGTTTAAAGCAACTTGTTTATCATCCTCAAGAAAACTTTATGTTCAAAGAGACAATGTTACCCAACGTTGATTAAAATCATGTGATAAACCTAACAATTTATATTAATTATAAGCCAGAATTATCAGTATTCTTTTAGAAATGAGCAGGGTATGTTATGAACCTGCTTATAAACTGTCCAAGATGCTCAGGAATTCGGTATTGATTTGACTAAGTGGGGATTGAAGACATGGGGAACAAACGAATAATAAAATATTGATTATAGCAAATAGAAAGCAGATTTATAAACACAGAAAGTGTTCAAGACTTCAGAAGCACAGGGAGCATAAATATAGAATTAATGCAAGTGACTTAGATGGGAGACAGTAACTCTGTAATCTAATAGCATCTCCTTGCAATAGATGTGAGCTGTCTTTCCAACTGCGAGAACTTAGAAGTGTATTTGTTGTTAGTTTTAAGATTGTCCTTTGAGCACTTTTTGGGTATATGCCCAGGAGAGGTATATACCCAATGATGCTCTAACATACAACAAAGACACATGCTCCACTATGTTCATAGCAGCCTTATTTATAATAGCCAGAGGCTGGAAAGAATCCAGAAGCCCTTCAACAGAGGACTGGATACAGAAAATGTGTTACATTTACACAACAGAGTATTACTCAGCTTTCAAAAACAATGACTTCATGAAATTCATAGCAAATGGATGGAACTAGAAAATATTTTCCTGAGTGAGGTAACCCAATCACGGAAAAACCAGATGGTGTGCATTCACTGATAAATTAATATTAGCCCAAAAGTTCGAATTACCTGAGATACAGATCACATGAAGTTCAAGAAGGACGACCAAAATTCGGATGCTTTGTTTCTTCTTAAAAGGGGGAACAAAAACATTCATAGGAGAAGATATGGAGGCAAAGTTTGGAGCAGAGACTGAAGGGACAGCCATTCAGAGCCTGCCTCACATGAGTACACAGCCCATATTTATACAGCCATCAAAACTAGATAAGATTGATGAAGTTAAGAAGTGCATGCTGAGAGGAACCTGATATAAATCTCTCCTGAGAGGCACAGCCAGAGCACATCAAATGGAGAGGCGAATGCTAGCAGCAAACCACTGAACTGAGAACTGGATCCCCATTAGAGGATTTAGAGAAAGGATTGAAGAGTTGAAGGGGCTTGCAAACCCATAAGAACAACGGTGCCAACTAACCAGAGCTCCCAGGGACTAAATCACTATCCAAAGACCATACATGGACTGACCCTGGGCTCCAGCTGCATATGTAGCAGAAGATGGCCTTGTTGGGCACCAATGTAAGGAGAAGCCTTGACCCTGCCAAGACTGAAACCCACAGTGTAGGGGAGTGGGGGGGGCAGGAAGGAGGGTGGATGGGGAGGGAAACACACACATAGAAGAAGGGAAGTGGGAGAGGATAGGCGGCTTATGGACAGGAAAGGGAATATCATTTGAAATGTAAATAAAAAAAAATCCAATAAAAGAAAAAAAAGGAGTTGGGGATTTAGCTCAGTGGTAGAGCACTTGCCTAGCAAGCGCAAGGCCCTGGGTTGGGTCCCCAGCTCCGAAAAAAAAAAAAAGGAAAAGAAAAGAAAAGCGGCATGAATATAGAAGAAAAAAAAAAGATTGTCCTTTGAATGCTAGCTTTTTGTCCACATGTATAATTTGCATTTATAATAATGTTTTCTGTTCTGGCTTATCTAGCGTAGCAATACTTTTAGATTTATTTGTTTTGTTTTATGTATATGAATGTTTTGTCTTTGGGTATGTAAGTAAACCACCTGAGTACATTGTAGCTTCAGAGGTGAAAAGGAGATGTTGAGTTCCCTGGACTAGAGTTACATCTTTGAGTGTCCATGAAGGTGCTTGTAACTGAACACAGTTCCTGGGCAAGAGCAACAAGTTCTGTTTCCCTCAGAGCCATCTCTACACACTCTGGTACAGAGATAATAAAGTTCTTACTGATTGATAGATCTTATATATCATGACATTGATAATTAAGATTATAAATGAAAGTAATAAAGTGAATTGCCTGTATATGTAGAGGCAGAATCTAATCTAACCAAAAGGGGAAAAATGCATATGTGACTACATCCTCATTCAAACTTTTAGCCAGAGGTAGATATACTTTAAAGATATACACTTTAAACTAGCTCACATGTTTCCACCCTTTTTGTGACTGATGCTCCAATTCTCTTCCTCATCTCCCTCCTTTCCTTCCCTCATGTTGCTGTTTGCCTCTAATCCTCTCCATCCACTAAGTTTTCATTTCTTCACATCCCCTCCCAGAAATTCTCTTATTTTCCAGGTTCCCAGTCTCAGGTTCCTTTCCCTTAACCATTTATTCCCAACTGGGTCTTTAACAGTTAAAGCCTCTTCACATAGTATCTGTCTTTCTGAGCCTGGGAAACTTCACTTGACATAATGCTTTTTGGTTCATGAACTTCCCTGAATATTTTCAGTATTTTTTATTTTATATATTTATATCCATATATATGCCCCATTTTCATTATCCACTCGTCTGTTGATGGACATCAAGACTGATTTTATTTTCTTGCTATTGTGAAAGGTCAGGATAGAATGCACAGACATCTGTGCAGTAGGTGTAGAGCCTTCTGGACATTTTCCCATGAATAGTTCACGTAGTAGTTCTAATTCAGATGTTCACAACTCCACACATTAATTTTTATAGCACCTACACTAGTCAAAACTCTCACAAAACGTTCATGGGGTTCATTATATAGGTGGATAATATGATTCTGTGACTACCTGAGGTCAGATCTATAATACTCATATTATAGATTAGAAGATTCTGGGAGCCAGGTCTGGTGAGAGACTATTCTTCATTAAAAAAAAAAAAGTGGAGATCAATAGAAGAAGACATTCTCTGGCTTCCATAAATACCCACACGAAACACGTATTAAAACAAGATAATAAATAAACAAGAGACAACCAAGAAAGAAATTAAATGACACCTGCCTGAATATAAATTGAATTGTTTAAATGTTCATTTCTCCTTGTTGTTAAGAGTCACCGTGCCTGTTCCCATCTTCACAATTCGGTAGGAGAGCTAAAAAGTGATTCAAATTATACACAGAGACCCTGGAGATGTTGCACAGAAAATAAGAGCACATACTCATCTTGCAGAGGACCATAGTTTAATGTTTAAGATACACCTTGTGTGCCTCACGCAGTCTTAAGTTCCAGTTTCTGGGGCAGAGGCATCTCTGGCCTCCCACCTGTGTAGGCACACACACTCGCATGCACATAACCCCCAACCCATGTAAAATATTAAACATAAGGATAAAAACAAAAATATTAGAATATAAACACATGTGCAGCTAAGTTTATCCAGGTGAACATTTAAGTACATATACCCAGATTAAGAAAATAAAATATGGGTGAAATTTGTAACTCCCATTTGATGATTCCTTCATGTTCTCTCCCTTTCATGCAATTTTACAAGGTTCACATCTTAGCAACAGAAACACAGTAATATGTGATTCAGTTTAACAGGAGGCCCTGGCTTCCAGGGGATTTGTTTAGACTCAGTCATGAAAACATATTTTCTAGCATGTACTCAATTTTGCATTTTTAAAAGGAAAGCAGGTTTTCATCACAGGCCATGCCTTCTTCATCATCATATTATTTTGAGATCCTTATTAGGTAAGAATTTACACAGAGCTCTCTGGAAGCCAACTTTGTAACCGTTAGTCTGCTGTAATCAGAGGTCAGGCCTTTTTTAGTCAGGAGAGCAAACTCAAACCTGCCATTTGAAAAAAAATAGTTACTAATTTATGATTAAAAATGAACAGTAAGTAATTTCGAATTTTTCAAGTTAAGGTTTTACTCAATTTCATTGAGATATCAAAATTAAACTATATTTATTTTATGAGTGCTGCCAAAAGTAGCAAATATTCAGTGATCTGAAAACAATCTATTATTTTATAGTGGAAGGAATCAGAAGGCTAATGAGAAAGTTTCTAAGGCAATGTGGCCTTTTATCCTGGGATAAAAATCTCTTCCAGTCCCTCTCTTAACTTCTAAAATTGCTGGTAACAATCAACAAAAACAAAGCTAGTGCTTGGATTTGATGAAACAGTCCAGTCTGGGTCTACATTTATCTGTTCTCTCACAGTAATTGTGTCCTCATTTCTCTCTTTTTAAGGACATCAGTTTTTATAGTCTACCCTATTTCCAAATGAGGTCACATCTACAGACACTGGAGATTAGAACTTCGAGATTTTTTGGGGGGAATGGAACCAATTACATCTATTAAATATATTTTTAATGCATTGTTAGCCACTGAAAACATTAAACAATATAAAGCCAAATTAAAGCTTGAGTGTGGAGAGATCCTAGACAATGGAGCCAGGGTTAATATCATATCAGTATTCTGGAATAAGTAAGAAAGCCACAGTTTTCCATAACAACATTTGGGAAGAAGTAAGTTGACTTCTAGACTACCTCATTAAGCCAAATGAGGTGTAGTGTAAAGTGTTTGTGTGCAAGTTATGAATGTTTACTGCATTTATTACATTTTAATTATATCCATATATGTAATTACCATTTTTATGTTTCTAAAAAGACTGTAGCATTGAATTTGATTTTCTGTTTCTATATGCTTAAGAAACTAATGTATCTTTCTATTGAGGCCCAGTACCAGATCCTTTCCATTAATTGTATGATCACACAGCAGGCACATTCTTCTTCCAGATGCTAAAATGACAACTGTGTGTGTTGCCGTACATTCATGAGGAGTCAGCATGCAGAGAAGCTTTTCTTCTCACTTTGATGCAAACCTAGGCTCTCTTGGGAAGAGGGATTCTCAGCTGGAGCATTGTCTCCATTAGATTTCCCATGGTCACTCTGTGGAGGCATTTATTGGACTGTTAATTAATGTATATGCCAGTGATGGTGGGAACATCCCTCGGGAAGTGAGCGTGGGCTGTATAACACATGTGGGTTTGGCAGCAGGTCATTAAGCAGGATTCCTCAGAGGTCTCTTCGTCTGCCTTCAGGTCTCTCCCTGCATTCCCTCCATGATGGCCTATGAACTGAATCAATTACTCTCCTACATGCATTTTTTGAAATGGGATTCATCACAGCAAATGAAAAATAAACTAGTACATGTATGCACTAGAATTCAACAGTTCTACTTACAAAGAATAAAGAAATGTGGGATTATGGATTTTGGCAACATTATGTTCTAAGGCACAATAGAAACAGAAGAAAAATGAGGAAGAAAGGGAAGATAAAATCAGTATAATTCTCTGCCAGTGACCTGATGACCACAGTACAAAGAGGGGGCAGATTCAGTATTCGAAGTTATTTTGAACAGTGGACTCTCTTTATATTTAGCTCTTAAATGTTCAACTAGCAAAATCTGAGTGACGACCGGTCAGATTGGTGGGTAAGAGGGGGAAACTCCTGTGGTTTGATAGACAACATGCTTAATATAAAAGAATAGGCTTAGAGGCTTGAAATTGTCTTTGAAATTTCAGGTGAAAAAGGGATAATAGTAAGAATGAGTTACAAATTTAAAAATTAAACAACATGAAAATAAATATCATTATTTATTAAAAGTTGATAGGATTCCTAAGATAACCTAAAATAATATTATTATAATAATATAAACACAACATGAATATGTATATTTTAAGCCAGAAATTATTTTAAAAATACAGAAAAGAAAAACATTTAGAATGAAAAATTGCTGATGGTCAGAGTCTTTGAGCTATGGAACATATATTCCTACTAACTACACGGCACTTTTACTTAGCTAGTCTCAAGAGATATTTCTGTGCCTTGAGACTCTGAGAAATGACTTTTCTTTTTCAGTGATTGAGTATCTTTTTTTATCCATTCTATAAAATCCTATTTTATCTCCCTTTTATTTACTCTTTATCAGAATAATATCAGTTCTCAGTCAAGGCTAAGTGTATTTATCAATCTCACTGGGTGCCACTGCTCTCACTTTCCATCTGCATGTCAGGAGGTAAAGAATGGCTGTGGATTTCCCCTCTCTTCCAGGAGTACCAGATTGGGAGAGGGATAAAAAAGGCTGAATCATAGTTGAAATCCATGTTCACTGGTTGCCACAACGTCACTGTGTAGCACCCTCTCTTTGCATTTCTTTGTGGTGATCTGCTGATCCTTTTACATTCTGTATTGGGGGAGAAAATTTATACTCGTAGAAAAATTAAAATTTAGTGAGGAGTTTAAGTATTCCAAATTATCCAGGGGGATTAGCTGTATGTTTGTTATTTCAAAATGTTAGCTATTTCATTTTTTATTGAGATAATTTAGATTGGATAAATTAATAAAATAGGTAATCAGAATAATAGCAAGGAAGTTTTCTTGGGTATATGTATATGCAACCAATGTATTCTATTCAATCTTTCACTGTTGATTCTTCAAGTTGATCATCGGTATGAATGAATTTATATTACCTAGTAATGAATTAAAATGAATTAGTGTTTTTGAATAAAACGTTCTAATACCATATATACATATAGATGGTATGCATACCATAGTGTGCAGTGACATATGTGGAACCAAACACATCCAAAATGAAAGCAGCACAAATGAAAAACTTCTCCGAAAGGAAATTTTAAAAAAGTTGAAATAAGGTCAGAGTCTGATTTTACATATGCATGGTTGGTCCTCACTCAGTCACCTCAGCGGTAGACTCTGTTAAAGTGTGTGTGTGTGTGTGTGTGTGTGTGTGTGTGTGTATTTTATTAACATTTCAATGTTAATTATTATTTCTTTTAGACAATTGTTTTTGTTCCATTTAATTAGTCTTAAAATTTGTAAAATACCTCCTAATAAACCACACCGCCAGCATCTGCCTCAATACAAATCTAGCTGCCAAAATATACTACGAAATCTTTTATTACATTGGTATTAGTCAAAAGTCTGAAAACTGCATATATATATGTATATATATATGTACATATATATATATAGTTATAATTTTATTTACATGTGTCCTTAAATTGAAATGTTGTTAAGGAAATTGAGTAGAGGATGCTGTCATGCAGGCAAGGACATTTTGCACAAAGCATTCCTTAAATAAATTTAGAGAATTGTAATGAATTAGATTAAGTAAATTTAACTCTAATACTTTCAAATTATCTATCTTTACCTTGATCTATAAAGGAATATTACTAGGGAAGTAATGGAGTCATAGTGATTTTAGTTTTTCAAGGATGTGAAGTGATGCTTATGTCTAGAACAGTTTCCGTTTTTCATGGATATATTCTGACAAGGCTCACAGTGATAGTTAAAAGCTTTGTGGTTGACAATCCTATATCTTGTCTTTTCTCCAAAGAAGACTTTAAGATCTAAAGATTCACATATTATTCTAAATGTGCTAATATTTATCAAAAAGGAAATTTGTCTTGTATGCCTAGGTTTTCATTTACCAGGCTAAGATTATGATAATTATTGGTAAACTTTTTGTGGTTTACAAAGTATTAGTGGTTAGGAAAATATTACCAATTAGAACTCTGTAGTCTAGAGTAAAACTTACATTTGGTTATCGGTCACTGAAAAAGACCAAGGGAGCCTGTGAAATGGTTGGAAACAGTTGTCAGTAATATTCCAGTTGTAACCAGGAACTTGTTAACTTCATGCATAATAAAATGATTCCCTCCTGTTCAAAATAATGGTTAATAAGAGTAAGTTTAAGAAGTTATAGTTGAAATTATCTTGATTCATCATATAGAGTACAATTATATAATATTTTTAGCATCTTTGCTTTATTAACTTGAATTTTTATCTTCACAGAATTATTACAATTTATTAAGAAAAATACAACTTAATTAAATGGGACACCATCTAAATATCAATAAACAAAAAACCCAACAACTGCAAATTTACTCATCTCTGTCCCACAAATAGTCAAAGTACTGGTATTTTCATAGTTAAATATTCAGGGACAGAGATGATGTAGAGTGCATAACAAATGATAAATATTTTGATAAATAATAGATGTTCTATATTTTATAAATATTTTAAATTTCAAAGTGATTTAATTTTATATGCTAAAAATTATATCATATAATATAATAAACATTTTAACATCAAGACTGATGATTTTTATATTAAAATAGAAATTTCATTAGAATAAAGTAATCCCCATATATCTTTCATTTTGAAGCAACTCAAATGCTCAATATTTCCATATTTCTCTGATTGACATAAAATGGCCACCCCCATGTGTGGGTCTCATTTTTAAATATAAGCATGTTTTGCTTTACGCTTTTTGAAAATTAAATCAAGTGAGTACTGAACATACAGAGAAATTTTTGTTGACATTACTAAAGTAATTGAATATTGAATATCAAATAATTCTAAGTTAATTGCATATTTGCACACATGTTGATAATTTACTGGTAAGGTGAGGAATCAGAGTGAGAATATAAGAGAAATGAAGAGAAAAGTAGAATACTACTAAACTCTGCATTGCAGAGCATGTAGATATCTGATGTCACTCTTCTCTTTTTCCGAGGAAGTTTGCATGACAATGAAAAATTTTAATGTTGAAGTCATATTTTGGGTTTATCCTTATAATTAAGATCAATTATTTGTTTTATGTAGCATTGTTGATATCAGATTTCATCCTATGTATTTAAATGGTGTAAGAGAAATACCTACTTTAATAATTTAAAAATTATAAACTCATAAATAAATACAAGTACTAAAACAGGTGTTTTTAATCATTTGTCCCCTGCTGTGAAAGCAATATTAGGGACACCCATGCACCCTTTACTGTGTCCCTCTGATTTATCTCTTCAACTATTATGTCATTATTTCAACACAAAACAGTCCAAATTAACAAAGCATAAGATATTTTAATGCCCACAATTTCAATTTATCCCATTTTCACAATTGTTTCAGTGTCTGTTTTACTGATGAGATGGTAGAATACACGGTGGTGTATTTACTGATGAGATGGTGGACATGGTGGAAGTGTATTTCTCATTGTCTCCTGTTTTCTCTTCTATCACTCCATCTCACACAACTTTGAAGAGATTATGTAATGTGTTGTATAGAATGTGTCAAGTTTTATTTGACCATGAATAAGATTCAAGGCAGACATTTTGGGATGCAATTCAGTACAGGACCTGGGTGCAGTATTTTCTCTTCTATAAGTTAGGCCATCATCAACGAACCTACATTGCGGAGCTTGAAAACACAGCATGTAATGTACTCTACCCTCAAACTGAATCATTTTTATATGATGTAGGGGTAGAAAATGTGTATGCATTTTCTTGTATTTATGGACAGGAGCTTATCTTTCCCATAACAAATTATCACTCAAAGAATAAAACATCTATTTGTGCAACTGAAGGAAGTACAACAAGTTTGATCATACAATGTTGGCTGGAAGAGAGTGATTTTAGGTTGTAATTCCTTTTAAATTTATTGTGAAATTTTTCTTTTTGGACATTTTAGGCAGTTTTCATTTCTTATTATGTGGAGATAATAAATTAATTTTGTAGAAGTTAAATGTCGGTACTTGTCAATCAAATTAGCAATTCTACTCCTAATTACTTAAGATGAATGAAAACTTGTCCACCAAAACTGTTTATTAATAGCTAGCCCAGCTTCCTTTATTATGAATAACATTTAAAAGTATGCCTATCCTAAAAATAACCTAAGTAATAAATTATTAGCTTTTTTTTTCAATCAAGCTAGCAGTTATGTGTAACCACAGTTATTAGAATGTAAATGACTCAGGAAGGCAAGAGTAGCTTAATGTAATAGGTCACCCAGTATGCCCACTCAGGAAGAGACAGAGAAAGACAGAGACAGAGACACTGAGACAGAGATAGACACAGACAGAGAAATTCACCTAAAAACAATGGCAAAGTATAACTGAATAGTGACATTTTTATGAGATCCTAGAACTTCCAAACCTAAAAGCAGATCAGTAGTTATATAGCAATGACTGTGTTGACAATAGGAGGAATAGAAATACAACAAATAATGCCTTGATTTCATGGCATGGTGAATCATTATCTGAACTCTGGTGATTGTATCACAGTTAATGGTGATGAAGCATAAGTCTATATCAAACTTACCTATTGATACATTTTAATATATTCCTTTATTTTATGTTGTTCTACAAGATAAGCATCCTGCAAGCAACTTTCACAGTAAGATGACACCTTTTAATAACTTGATTAAGAAATAAACTTTGTCGTATAGGATGCATCATCTGTCTCTCTGCTATTATGCAATGTGCTATATATTTAACACTAGAAGGACACTCAAATGTCTGAGAAGCACTTAAAGAAATGTTCAACATCCTTAGCCATCAGAGAATACAAATCAAAAGTACTTTGAGATTTCATTTTACCCCTCTCAAAGTGTCTAAAATAAGAAAAACAAGTGACTTCTCATGCTTCTAGAATTTGGAGTATAGGGAGCACTCATCCATTTTTTTTAGAAGAAAAAACTTGTATTGCCACTGTGGAAATCAGTGTTACAGTTCCTCAGGAAGATGGCAATTGATTTACCTCAATATCTGCTTATACCACTTATGGACATATATCCAAACGATGTTTCAGCCTACCACAGACACTTTGCTCAGCCGTATTCATTGCTGCTCTACACATAAGAACTAGAATTGAAAACAACCTTGATGTTCTTACAGACCAATGGATGAAACAAATGTGACACATCTATAGAGTGAGTGGTACTCCACCATTAAAAAGAAAATGATAGTATAGTATTTGAAGTTAAATAGATGGACCAAGAAAAAATATCATCTCAAGAAAGGTAAAATGTAGAAAGATAAATATATGCATTTGCTTATGTGTTCAATTAGGTGCTGGGTCAAGGATAACCAAGCAATAATCCAAAGAACAACGGTTAGATATAGACTAAGGTTTGAAGGAGAACAGGTAGATCTCATTAGGAAAGAGGAATACAAAAGCTATTGATGGATAGGAGAAATTGGGATAGGAGGACCAATTTAGGAGGGTGACAGGAGAGGATGAGGGAAAGAATACAAAACTGGAGAGACAGTTAAAATTAAGGACAGTTTGAGAAATGGTGTAGAAACAATACAGTAGAAGTATATAGTATAAATGAAATCTTTAAACAGTGGGGGAGACAGAGTCCCAATAGGATATCGCTCGTTACCAAATTAATCTTCTAATTTTGGTGTTGGGTAATATCTAATTGACTTGTTGGTGGAAGGGATCCAATAGGAATGACCAAACAAGCCAGACTATTGCCATGACAGTAGGGTACTCTCTACTGTGCGGAGTTAACTTTGACTGACTTCTTGGTGGCGATTAATCATGAATGAGTCTGTTGACACCTGTCATTGTTTTTAATTAACATGCCATATACCCTGACAAATTTCTCTGCTTACATGTACATCCTTGAAAGAAGTCCTAGGCTGAAGGAAATGTGGATTTAATCAAATATAGATATTGTGTATCCTAAAGTTGCCATGTAAGGATTTGAGGTCACTGTTTATCTTCCTGGAATTGTTGATTTTTTGTGTTTCTTGCCTTTAAAAGACACTAAAAAATACACTTGCTGCTGTGGTGATATTCACCAGCAGCCTTCCCATATTTCTCTCTCTTGCATCTTCTTTCTGCCTTTCCTATAATCTTCCTTCCTTCCCCAGTCATGGTCCTGCCCTCCTTAAACTGACAACAAGGATTGCTAAAAATTACACCTACAAAACCCAAACCCATTGAACTTAGAGATATCAAGCTAGTGCATACATAAAGTTGTCATCCCTGCATTCTGACATCTTTAGTACAGGAAGGTATTATGCATGCTAACAAAGGAGAAATATAAACATCAACTCAGTCACAAACTCTTTGATCTACCATGGTATCATGCCTCAAGATAAGCTAGGGAAATGATGTCACAAAGCTTGTGAGAATAACCACTCCATGAGATGGAGCCTGTATTTGATAGTTTTTAGGTGACCAAGAAGCAGAAATAAGATAGCTCAGGAATATAGGGTAAAACCAAATAATACTGTTCCAACAAACAATACACAACACACAAACAACAATAAAAGTGTAGCTTCAAAACGATTCTTAATGACACTGCTATTCATAGATCACTACCTTGCTCAATCATCATCAGAGAAGGTTTCTCCTGAAGAGACTCACGGTCAGACATTATACTGAGAGTGAAAGATATTGAAACACTCAGCCCTAAATGTGGTGTTCATTATATGCCGTCCCTCAGGGCTTAGGACTCCCCAGTGGAGAGGAGGCAGAAAAAGTGTAATAGCCAGAGGGAATAAAGGAATCCAAGAAAACAAGGCTCTGTAAATCATCCTGATCAAAGTTTATATGAATACTCGAAATACTGATACACCTCCAAATGCCAGGCATTGCTGTACCAAGACGTCTGTGTATATATTATGGCTTCTAGTTTAGTGTTTTTATGTGAGTTCTGACTATGTGAACAGGTTGGTTTCTGTTTCTTGTACCTTTTCTTGGACTCCTTTCCTCCTGTTGGTTTGTCTTGTCTAACTCTGATATGTAAGGTTACGTTTTACTTCATTTTAATATTTTATTTATTATTATCCTATAGAAGTCTGTTTGTTTTTTAATGACAGATAAAATGGGGTTGGGTACAGATTGATGGAATGGAAGAACTTGTAGGAGAAAAGGGAAGAGAAACTATAATCAGAATAGTTATGTGGAATTTTTTCAACAAAAGGAAAACCCGAAAATTAGCTAAAAAACAGACATTGGAACAAACATCAGCAGCATCTTTATTAGGATAGTATATAAAATGGAAGTGAATTCTGGATAGTGTTTTCCCACACAATGTGAATGTTCTTTTTCTTCTGCTCGGTTTCTCTCATTTTTCTAAATTTGGTGATTGGGAACATGTTCAGCATGGCTCATGTATTTATTAAAAAGAGTTGTTGTGTTCATCTTAAATAACTTGCCCCTACCTTCCTTCTCCAAATCAGGTGTCACTTTTATATTTTACATTAGGATATTAATTTGCATTTTCTTTTCCTCACGCTTGGAATTGACTCTTATTTTAGAGTATGTCAACGATGTATTTTTCATCCATTCTCCTGTTGAGGGACATCTAGGCTATTTCCAATTCCTCATGTTTAGGTAGTCATAATGATAAGACTTTTGTTTCTGATATTCTCAAGAGAAACAGTCACACAGCACCCCACTTTTGGGGCTCTTATTCTGTTTCTGTCCTCTCTTATGATGCCTGAGCTTATTTGATGAAGTCTGCATTCTGGTAAGTTGTGGTTTTCTGAAATGCTCTCAATCAGTTGCAAAGGCAAAATTCTATGGTTGTGATAGAGGTATACAAACTATTGAGGTAAAGGCAATAATGACCAACAATAGGCATGAAGAAGGGTACAGGGGAAGACCCACCAGGCTTCAACTGTATTTACAGTGTCTGTAGAGTTATGAGAACTATAATCTAAACTGTAGAGAAATGGTATGAGATTATATAGTCCAAGTTTTTGATAGAATTATATAGCTTCACATTTGAATTGTATACATCAATTTGATTTTGTGGATTTCTCTGAATGGTCCTAGTGGCCTCATATACTGAATGATCTCTAGAGAAAGAGCCAATTCCAGGCCTAAGAAAAAGAAAAAGCAAACATCTCCCCCAACAAAGAGCACACCAGTTGGCTATCCAATACCAATGGTTACCCAGAAAACATAAAGGTAAGATTATATAGAATGATCAGGTTGTTCTTATGTCTTTAGGAGTGTGTGTGTGTGTGTGTGTGTGTGTGTGTGTGTGTGTGTGTGTGTGTGTGTATGCCTTTGTATATAGATGTGTGCTTGTGCATGTGTGTGTGCTTGTGTATGATTGTGTATGTTGGGTGGTGACAACCATTAATAAGAAAAATTGATGAGCTTGAAAAAGATCAAGAAGAAATATGTAGGAGCACCTGGGAGAAGGAAAGGAAAGGGAAAATTATATAGTTTTATCAGAAACTAAAAAAAGAAGAGAAATTTTAATGAAGTCTACAACAATTTTCTCTCAGCACTCTTTGTTCTTAGAATGAGCTACATATGAACTATAAGACATGTGTGTGTATATATATATATTATGCCAAAGTGCCAGAGTAATATCTAAGTTCTACATCCCCCACTCGGAAAGATTTTTAGGTAATTGTCACATATGTTTCTTACATGTTTCTAGTCTAACCTTTGACTTCTTTCTGAAAAATAATCATTTAACTGTATGCAAGTGTTAAATTATATTTTACCTAACTGTATATAATACAAATCCCTTCACCAGGTCTCACAAGTTTTCTTAAGATTTAAATGCTAGATAGATTATATTTAAGTAGAGATAAATTTTGTTTGTTTTATTTATTAAAAGTTTACTATCAAACTTTTTAATCATAAGTTTGTGCATTTGATATGATTTTTCTAAAGATGGAATAATTGCATCAAAGACTCATCAATATTTGCATAGATTCATTAGTTGATGTCAAATATTCTCCTTAACTGGGAATAAACATTTACATTCTTACATTTTACATGTATTGTAAGACAATAAGATGTAATGTAGTAAATTTTGTATTAGTGTATTTAGTAACCATAGAAATTCAATCAACAGAAAGCTTTTAAGAGAAGAAATAATTATATATTACACTTGTATACAATATTGGTTTAAGAATAATGAAATGCAGCACTAAAAACATTATGTATCATAATGGCTTCCCTAAAACTTAATTAAAAATTAGTAGTGGACTAGAAAGTTTATTGATATCAATAAACGCCTATCTGCATATATTGTTTATGTTGAATATACAAGAGTAACAATTATTCACTTATATAGCCAAAGAGAAAGACAAACTTTTCAGCTGAAGGGAATCTGTGTAATGTGGAGTTTTAAGGTCATGCTTGTAGAATATGATCTCGTAGAAATATAAATAGGAAGTGATACACAATGTTAATTTGATATAAGTATCATGCTGTTTTGTACATTTATTACCATTTCTCTTAACATGAATGGCTCTAAATAGAATGTTTGGTTTTGTACATAATTCTTTATAATTTTATGTTTTAATGTACATATTACTAATTTTGATGAAATATATATCACTCATCCTATGGTTTTCCTTATTTTCCATATCAACCATCTACGTGGTTGATACATACTGTTTTAAATCATCATAAATTCCCATATCTCAATTCATTATGAGTGAATTTCTACACTTAAATCTATATTATTCCAGGATCATTTGTATTTTAAAAGTATTGCTAATGAAAATTCATAGGTGTGTACATGAAATACTGTGATTTCAGTAAGCATGAGGAATCAACACTACTTTAGTTATCATGAAAGATAAAGGTTTTGCTTGCTTCAATGTATTATGTTTTGTGGGAATTAAGTTTTAAAATTTGTGAGTGTTAAATAAGGTTGATAAATAGCCCGAAGCTTTATCTAAACGCTTTAAGAATATCAACTAATAATGTATTCTTTTTGGTTTTGTTTTATATTTACTTAAAGTACCATTAAATTTTAACTCATAGTCCATTCTGTTTATGCACATTATAATAATATTAGAAGCTGGCAATGGACATCAGTAGTCAATAACTAGCCTAGTATATGCTAGGCGCTGGAACTAATGCCAAAGGTGTGATAGACCTGTTCCATACTTATAATAAATTAATAAATTTAATTTCCCTAAACTGCATCATTATTTAGGCACTATTTGTTCCCTTAGATTGTTTTATGTTATCTCAACAAAGTACCATACACTGGCAAATGGGGAAAAAAAAGATCTATTTCTTTCAAGTCTGAGCCAGAGAAGTCTACAATGAAGGAGGTTTGGACAGATTTTTCTAAAGTCATTACAAGATGGTTGGAAGCTATCACATGAGCAAAAGCATATATATGTCCAGGAGAAAAAGTTCAAGGGACACAGGTGGAGGAGGAGGAGGAGGAGGAGGAGGAGGAGGAGGAGGAGAATTCAGGGGAAAAAAATTAAAAGTCCTAGTGTGAGTACCAATTAGGATTTTACACCAGACCTATTCTAATGATAATACAGCCACTTACGTGGCAAAGAGTCCTTATGATATAATCATGTCATTTCAACGTGGCCATGTCTGTGATGAAAAGCTCACTTGCAAAGTCTTGTAGGTTCACCATTGCAATTCGCTTGTAGTTATATATTCCATAACATAACCAATAATGTTCTATGTCATTACAGTACTTTACAATTTACAGAGTAACTTCTCAAGCATCTCACTGATGCTTTTCAAATACCCTGTATGTACATGACATTGAATTTTGGGAGCATAGGTTTCAGTTAATAAAGCATTTCATTGTATATAATAAGAATGTGTGATGAAGCCCTTTCTTTTTTTATTGTTTTTTTTTTTTATTTACATTTCAAGTGTTGTCCCCTTTCCTGGTTTTCTGTCTATAAACATCCTATCCCATTCCCCTCCCCCTTCTTCTAGAAGGATGATCCTCTACCCATGACCCACCCTTCCTACCTCTCTTACATGACATGCCCTTACACTGGGCGCGGGAATGGGGTGGGGATCAAGGATTGGCAGAACCAAGGTCATCTCCTCCCATTGGTGCCAAACAAGGCCATCCTCTGCTACATATGCAGCTGGAGCCATGGGTCTGTTCATGTGTACACTTCAGATGGTGGTTTAATAACTGGGAGCTCTGGTTGGTTGGAATTGTTGTTCCTATGGGGTTGCAAACTCCTTCATCTCCTTCAATTCTTTCTCTATCTTCTCTAATGGGGACCCAGTTCTTGGTTCAGTGGTTGACTACCGGCGTCTGCCTCTATATTTGTCAGGCTCTGGCAGAGCATCTCAGGATACAGCTTTATCAGGCTCCTGCCATCATGCACTTCTTGGAGTCAGCAATATTGTCTGGGTTTGGTGGCTGCATGTGAATGGACTTGATCAACAGGTGGGCCGGTCTCTGGATGGCCTTTCCTTCAGTTTCTGCTCTAAAATTTGTTTCCATATTTCCTCCTATTAATATTTTTGTTCCCCTTTTAAGAAGAACCAAAGCATGTACACTTTACTCATCCTTGAGCTTCATGTGGTCTGTGGATTATATCATTGGGTAATCTGAGCTTTGGTAATACCCAGTTATCAGTGAGTGCATACGGTGTGTGTGTGTGTGTGTGTGTGTGTGTGTGTGTGTGTGGTTTTGTTTTTTGTATGTGTTTGATTGGGCTACCTCATTCAGACTGATGTTATCTAGTTCCATCCATTTGCTTATGAATTTCATGAAGTCATTGTTTTTGATAGCTGAGTAGTACTCCATTGTGTAAATGTACCACATTTTTTGTATCCATTCCTCTGTTGAGGGACATCTGGGTTCTTTCCACTTCTGGCTATTATAAATAAGGCTGCTATGAATATAGTGGAACATGTGTCCTTGTTATATGTTGGAGCATCATTTGGTTATATGCCCAGGAGTGGTATAGCTGGGTACTCAGGTACCACTATGTCCACTTTTCTGAGGAACCTCCAGAATGTTTTCCAGAGTGGTTGTACCAGTTTGCAATCCCACCAACAATGGAGAAGTGTTCCTCTTTCTCCACATCATAATTTGTTGTCACCTGAGTTTTTGATCTTAGCCATTCTCACTGGTGTGAGGTGAATTCTCAAAGTTGTTTTGATTTGCATTTCCCTTATGATTAAAGATGTTGAACATTTCTTTAGGTATTTCTCAGCCATTCGATATTTCTCAGTTGAGAATTCTTTGTTTATCTCTGTACCCCATTTTTTGTTTGTTTGTTTTGTTTTCGGAGCTGAGGACTGAACCCAGGGCCTTGTGCTTACTAGGCAAGCACTCTACCACTGAGCTAAATCCCCAACCCCTCTGTACCCCATTTTTAATAGGGTTTTTTGGCTCTCTGCAGCTTACCTTCTTGAGTTCTTTGTGTATATTGGATATTAGCCCTCCATCAATGTAGGATTAATAAAGATCTAATCAATCCTCATTGCTGTTTTGTCCAAATGACAGTGTCCTTTGCCTTAAAGAATCTTTGCAATTTTATGATGATGCCTTTTCTATTTTGTTCTTTGAAGTTTCCAATAATCTGGTGAAATGTAAACTGTATCACTATAGTGGACTGATCATTTGTAAACAAAAGAACCTGACCAAACGTATCTTCCTGAGGTTCCTTTCCTTGTTGTGACAGGTAATTTATAGGATGTTAGTGGGAGGGAAGTGCAAAAGCCTGATTTTCCTATGACGATATATTGGGATAATCCAAAGTATAACCTCAAGCACATGATGAAAATAAGTTCTATCATTCGTCTCCTAAAATGTGGCACATTTTCTGTATCATAATATTAAAAATAACTACCTTAAAACTGTTAAGCATCAAACAACATAGTTGTGATCTTACTAAGCTAAAATGGCTGTGTATTAAATATTGAGGCATATATTAAAATCATCCTGTATTATTTCATCGCAAGTGATATGAAAGTTGAAATAGAATCATATTATTAATGGTGGTTATATTATGAAGCATTTTCACATAATGTTCCTTATTTTATCATAAATAATGTATTAGTACATTTTTAAAATTTTTCCCATTATACAGTCAAAAACTCTGACCCAGGATTTTTCCTGTTTGAAAGCCCTGCAGGGACAAAAATGGAAAAGGGTCTAAGGAAAAGGAAGTCCAGCAATAGGCCCAAATTTGAATACAGCACAAGGAAAGGCCCTAAGGCCTGACACTATTATTGACGCTATGGTGTGCTCACAAAAAGGAACCTATCATGACTTCCCTCTGAAAGACCCAACAAGCAGTTGAATGGGTCAGATGCAGATATTTACACCCAACCAATGGGCAGAAGTTGCTTACCCCTGTGGTTGAATTAGGGAAAAGCTTGAAGAAACTGAGGAGAAGGATGACCCTATAGGAAGACCAACAGTCTCAACTAACTTGGACCCCTGAGATCTCTCAGACACTGAGCCACCAACCAGACAGCATGCAGCAGCTGATATGAAGCCCCCAACGCATATATAGCAGAGGACTGCCAGGTCTGGACTCAGTCAGAGAACATGCACCTAACCCTCAAGAAACTTGAAGCCCCAAGGAATAAGGAGTCAGGTGGGCAGTGGTTGGAGGGGTGGAGACTGCCTCTTGGAGATGGAGGTGGGAGGAGGTATTAGATGTGGAAAAGTCACAGGGTGGACTGATAGGGGGATACTGTCTGAACTATAAAAAAAGATTAAAGAATAAATAAAAATAAACATAAAAAGTTTCCAAATATAAGAAACTCACTTGTTTTTCTATAAATACTAATCCTGAAGAGAGTTTCAGGACATAGTTGTCATTTCCCATAGAAATTTTTGTGTTTTGCATGTAAGGTTAAAAGTGAATATGCATTTCATTTTCTATTAACATACGTTTCATAGCACACTTATGTTCTTGGTTGTAAAAGCTATATCATTTACTACTATAAATCAATTTGGATTTACTACATAATATATAGTAAATAACATTACATAATAAATTAATGTATTTACAACATTTGCCTTAGTCTCAAAATGTCTTTGTAAAATAGGACAGAAAGAGAACCTTATCAAGCTGGATACACTTCGGCTCTGGCCCTCAGTCCCCTTGGTTTCTGACAGAGCTGCTGAGCATCTACTGTTGCATTAGCTTGTAGAATAAAATGAGGTTGGCCCACTCATAATGACTGTTTTTAGGACAAAATGGCAGTCCAGATGGGAAAAGTTTTTCACCAATCTTATGTCCAACAGGGCTAATATCCAAAAATATAAAAAATTCAAGAAGTTAGACTTCAGGAAACCAAATGACCCAATTAAAAAATGGGGTACCAGAAAATTTTCAGCACATGAATATTGAAGGCTTGAGAAACTAAGGAAATGTTCAGCATCTTAAGTCATCAAGGAAATGCAAATCAAACAACTCTGAGATTCCACTTCACACCTGTCAGAATGGCTAAGATGAAAAACTCCAGTGACACCACATGCTGGCGAGGATGTGGAGCAAGGGCAATACTCATCCATTACTGTGGCAACTGCAAACTTGCATAACCACTTTGGAAATCAATTTGGCAGCTTCTCAGAAAATAGGACTAGTCCTACCTCAAGATACACCTATTCAGCTCCTGGGAATACATTTTTATTAATAAGTAATAATTCAATTATATAAGGCCACCTGTAATTTCTTTAAAAAAATACTTTTGGGGAGCCTGAGGTGATTGAACTATATTCAAATGGTGCCTGTAATGATTATCTCCATGTCATAGCTCAGTGATGTTGTTGTTGTTGTTGTTGTTGTTGTTGTTTGATATTATTAAAAATCAATTTATGAATACAATGCATTTGATCACATGGAGCATGGACAACAATACAGTAGGATCCACTCGAAGAAAATTGACTTTCCCTCCTCCAATAAACATTAGCGTTCTGTAGCTACTTAAGTTGACATGTAGTTTGAAGTGACAAGGAGTGGAAATGGAGAGAGGAAAAGGGAAGATTTAAGTAGGAAGAAGGATAAGAGAGTAAAGCAGAAAGGAGTTGAAGCAGGATATTTGAGAAATAATTTGGAAATCTACTAATTTATATCCTTTTTTTAAAAGTATACATGCTTACAATATAAAATAATTTACTTGTAATAATTCTTATGAGACATAGAATCCTGTTTACCATAGTCATAAACCATCAAAACAAAAGAAAACAAGAACCTCAGTCTTAAATATGGGATACACTGCTGTACTGCTGTTTTAGTAGTTAATCTGGAGCTCCAAGAGACTCACACAGCCTTATTGTGATTGCCTGCAAGAACTTGAGTGTATTTACAACCTTGCTGTTAAAGACTCCATATACTTCAGTAACAAAACAGAAAGAAGTCAAGCTGTTACACACCTAAATGCAGCCTTCTTGATTGCAGCTTTTGTGGTGCTAAAGGGAAATGTGAAGTTTCTTGGCAAGGAAAGCTATCAATATTCTTAGCCAGTCACAAGCCCAGGAAGTATCATAATGACCAGCCTGACAACAGCTGCTTAGTTGTGCTGTAATGTAATGGATGTCTTGCTGGTAACTAACAACTGTCTTATTGAAATAAAGGCTCACAAAGTTTGAAGAAACTCATCCTATTACCACACATTTGGACAAACCGGTAGCTCAAAAAGCCATCGTTTAGAAGAGAGCTTATTACTATCATTTTGATAAATTAACACAGTATCCAACTACCTTCTGAACACTTATCCTTATAGACCACAGATGAGTGCCCTTATAACCTTAGTAAGAGAAGCTTACTTTTCCCAGGATTACAGTTGATACAGAAATTTACAACTGGTAAAAGGCAAACAAAAAGTGATTGTGGCACTCATGCTAAATGGGACATGTTCAGAACATTAAACACTCAGAGGCCATTGAGGGAAAGTAAGCAGAAAGATTGTGAGAGACAGAAGAAAAGAAGGATTGCCATGATTCAGTGTCTTCAGAATATGGAAAGGAGGGATGTAGCCGTGGTGTCCCCACAGGCCTTTACAAGACCTTTATGAGACTGAACAATCGCATTCCAGCTTAGACAGGGAAAGAGATCACAAGATATCACTCCAGCCTCAGTGTTCTCATTAGTTATGTGTATATGAATTTAGATCACCATAGTTCTCTAGGATGAAGTATAATATACCTTATAAAGTAATATTGTTATTGTTTTTAAAAGAATGAAGCTTTGAGGACCATCAGATTATTTTTTAAATAGAAAGTCTTGATTTTCTTGTTCATAACCTCCTTAAAAAATTACCTTTTATTTATCAAGTTTAACAAATTAAAGTATTTTACTCTATATTGCAAATATTCCAGGAGCATTTCTTTTGCTTTTATCAATATTTAGTAAATTATTTAAATTCAATTTTAAATTATTGAAAATAGTTTAATGTAAATATAAAATTGAGTATCTAATAATTTAGATTCAAAATAAAAATTATTAAAGAATGGTTGTAGGGTTATTGAGTTCCTGCATCAGTTCCACCACAGGCCAAGGAGGCTGGGGAGGCAGGACACTGAAAGTTGACCCTTGCTTACTCAATGCTGTCCCAGGTATCAAGCTATAGAGAAGCGGCAGGACACTGCTCTGTGGGTGGGAAGCACAGTCTGAGGTTTCAGATAGCTGGATCTGGCTGGGAGGGGAGTCCCCAGATCTGTAAGGAGGTCAGATGGTCGCCACAGCTAGGAGCAGAGAAAGCCCTTCTACAGGAGATTAAACAGTGGTTCTGTAGGCTAAGGCCTTCTCCTTGGCTTCCCAGGGCAGATCCCAAAGAAAAGAGGAAGTCAGTGGTTTTAAGGTATTTGTTGTTATGGCAGAAAGTGGATGAGTAAATCTGTAGCCCCTTCTCATTGTTGCCCTGATATTAAATACCTTTTGCAGGGAGAAGTGCTTGGGAAGGAAAGCTCATTGGCTAAGGCTTGAGACCTTTAGATACCTTATTGCCCTGTGGTCACATCCTCTACCTGTGGAGGGACTTGAGGCATTGCCCTTACATGACTGATGGCCACAAATCTATGGAGAGCTGGGGCTAGTGACAGGGGCCTGCTGCCTAGGAGTCAGGCAAAACGTCTACCATCCCTTCACAATCACCAGAATTTCTAGCCTTAGTTCAACCAGGAACCAGGCTGCCTTTCAAGTCCCACAGATGGTAAAGATACACATTTTATGTTCTTGGACTCAAGAAACTAATGAGTGTTCATTAGTATTGCTCATTATGTATTGTGGTTTTGGCTAGAATTGCTGACATTTCATTGAGAATGCCAAGAATTGCTTTTGAAAAGAAAGACACATTATGGAAATTTTAATTTTGAATGTCCCCTATGCACCCAACTCTCACTGCAAAGCAAGACAATGTCCTAAACAGTGAACATGATGTACCACTGCAAGTGCTCTTAGCAGTGCTAAAGTGATAGTCAAGGAGTGTTTGTGAGTCATCCAGTACATCTTAAAGTTAGGGGAATGTGACACACTACAGCATGATTATGGTCTCTTCCGTATCAGACTCACATTCATTAAAGCAATCACTCCCTTTTCAAAGTCCTATTCCTCCAAGTTGTTAACAATAAAGTAGAAGTTAACTCACTTACTTATTTAGTTTTAAAACCAAACATCTATATTTTCGTATAGATGGGAGCTTTAACTATTTAATTAACTTACTATTAATTAATCATTACTTATTCAAGTATTATGGCTGAAAGTCTAGTTTGAGTTAGCAATTTATGTACTAGTTAACACTGAGTAGATATTTTCTATTCCAGATATATTCAATCAACTCTGCATTAATATATTCATTGCAATTTTCAGTTGCCAAGGCATACAAATTTCCACAAAATTCCATTATTTAGGTTCCTTTTGCCTTATTTCTAAAGAGATCTAATACTAGTAAGTTCAGTTGTTTTAAATTCCATATATATATACATATATATATATATGGCATGTATGGAAATTGCACGTGTGTGTGTGTGTATGTGTGTGTGCACATGCATGCATGTACATTAACATGTATGTTGTGTGTCCCATTTAAATCTTTGGTTGGCTGTACATTAAGCCACAAGCATGCAACTATTTCCTATTCTCCATTACGGAATTGTAGGTGCTCATCTCTCCATGTGGCTTTTCCCTTAGGGGATGGACATAGCACTAAATTCTACATGCTTTCATAGAGGAAGCACATCACAGACTGAATCATCCTTCAAGATTCTTGAATTTACTTTAGAAGAATTGGCATTATGATCAGTATTCTTTTATAAAAGCTCTTTGAAGTTAGAAGTGGATCATGAATGTTTTCAAAATAACAAAACTGAATAAAATAATATCTTAAAAATTAGAGCTCCAACTAAGTGTGCTGTATTTTAGTGTTAGTTACTGCCA
Source organism: Rattus rattus (assembly GCF_011064425.1). Taxonomy (NCBI): domain Eukaryota; kingdom Metazoa; phylum Chordata; class Mammalia; order Rodentia; family Muridae; genus Rattus; species Rattus rattus. Next base: position 146,099,234 of record NC_046156.1, on the reverse strand, counting down.
CTGCCACAAAGGAAGAGAGGGCAAAACCCATAGGTAGATACAGGGAGCAAAGCCAGTCGTATCACGGGGAATTCCACATTAGAACAGGATGTGCTCTTTCCTTGGCTGACCTACATGACAGTGATCTCTAGGAACAGCTCCTAGACATAATCATACCTATGTTATACAAGTTTCCTAAGTAATTCTCAATCAAGTCAACTTAACACACAAATGTAAGGATCACATTTCCAAGTATTTCCCAAATGTATGATAGACTTAATATAAAGTGTTGATTTGTTGTTTCATTAACTCCAGGTTTAACTGTGTCATATAATTAATGATACATTTACTGTGTATTTCTGCAGTTTTTTTTTATTTTGTTTGAAGTGGTGTCTCATACAACCCATGATAGCCTTGACCACACTATATACCTAAGAATAACTGGAGTGGAAATTCCTGGTGTTGTCATGTGATGCAGACTCACATGATGTTTTCTTGAGGCAAGAACCATGAAAAGACACGTAATGTGTGAAGAGAGTATAAATAGGCCCCAAAAGAGAGTGCTGGGCTGTGGCATAGCTAGCTGTGCAACTGTTCATTGGTCTTGTGTATTCACTGATCTTCACTTCATTGAGAGAAGCAAAGTAGAGAACTCCTGGCATTCCAATTGGCTCAGGTCCATATCCCTTTGTCTTATTTACCATCACTTCTCCATAACTTTGAAGAGTGGGCTAGAAGGGGGACCAAAGTGTTTTAGGATCCTTATTAAAGTAGGTTTTGAAAAATCAAAACCTATACCTTACCTCCTAATTCTTTGCCTTCCAAGGTGTGTCATGTCTCCATTTTATGTGTCTACATTTCATTCTAGAAATTTTTCTTCTGGATTTGTCCTGAATTCTCTTTCTTTTATTGTCTACCTTTGTGTAACCTAAAATTCTGTGCATGCTAAGCCAGTAGGCAGGTCTCAACTGCTAAGTTATATCCCCAGCCATATCCTGATTTTGCAATTCCTCCTTTAGCAGACCTGAATGGGGTTGAGATGAGAAGAATTGTATGTTTGAAACAGCTCCCATAATCTTGAAATTAAGGATGTCTTTTGTCCCTAAGGTCTGCTAACAATTCTTTTCTTGCCATAGGTTAAGTTTTAATTTCTAAGCATGAAAGCCTGCATTAACCTGATCAATTTTGACATCTGTGTACCATTTAATTTTCTGAAACAAAGATATGTCTTTTACTACTCATGTTCTTTCAAAGGGTTCAATACTTTCACAAATTGTTAAAAAAAATATATTTCTTTCTGAAAATCCAAAAGCCGATTCTATTAAACAGTATCCTATAATTTTATTTTAATAAAAATATTTTAAATTTATGTCTTAATATGGAAAGAGTATAGTGAAATAGCATTAAATATTCTCCAGGACATTTTTTTTAGTCTCAAGACAATTAATTCATGATAACAGAAAGTCTAAAAATTAGTTAACTATGATAGTATTTAAATTCAAAAATTCAAAATAGTTACTACATATTTTATTCACAAAAAATATGAAACCACTCAGCTTTCTCAGATTCTGTAATCATTAAGCAGACCCTTTTCCATTTGCTGGAATGCAGGTATGGGTGTTGCTACTATTTCCATACAAATACTACTTCCTTTCACTTTTACTTATTGTTAGCCATATATGTCAATGGTGCTTTGCATTCATTCACTTTGTGATGTCCAAATTTTAGAGTTTAGTTGAAATGAGATGAAGGTAAATCATTTCTCTCTGGACAACTTGACATGTTCTCTTTGTCTCTGCTCAGTGGTATAACATTCTCTGTAAATGGTTCTGAGTGACATGGCTTGACCCACATGCTTGATATACTCATGTTTAAAGCATGCTTTTAAGTATTCTTTGGCTCTAAATTTAGTACCAGTTGAAACCTTGTGTCTAGGGTTACAGTCATTGGACTATGTTAGATTTGTGCTTTGTTGGAGCATGACTTCAAATTAAAATATCAAAATCCCAGTTTGAATAACAAAGTTTTTACTGAGTGGTAAGGTCATGTGACATGAATCAACATGTCTACTCGAAGTCGAAAGACCATGAAAGATGAAGATTAGTCAGATAGAACTAGTTGAAACTTCCAAATATTATTCATTTCATTTGGTACTTAAGCCATAAGAACAGAGAATTGAAAATGAGTATAGAAAATGCTGAAGAAGGGAGAGTAGAAAGCATGCTCTTTAGAGCCTGCTAAAACCTTCAAGATGGCCATCTCCACACCATACTTGGCTTTTAAACTTCACAGATGTATCGTTGTCTTGTATCCATTTTTCTGACTCTATATTTACTCTATATTTTACATTCTGCTTATTTTAATTTACATTGATGCTCAATAAAAGAAAGAAAGTGGTCATTTATGTTCTAGGAGCCATTTCTTTCACTTGTTCATGTCATCAGTAATTTTATTAAATGACTAAAGATTTTAGGTGTTCCTTTAAATCCTGTGTAATTTCTCTTCCTGCTATGAATTTACCTAGTAGACTAACTTCGCCTTCTTGGAATAAAAAAATAGAATCCAATATGTGTGGATTATCACTCAATAGAAAATGTTGTCTAGGGTTGGGTTACATTTTATAATACTCTCTAGGCATTTTTAAAGTAAGATGAAAGAAATTCTACTATGATGACAAAGAGGAGACTCAGGGGAATTTCAAACTTGGCTATGTGTGACATCGTTAACATATTTTTTTTACAGATGAAACATTTGAGTTACTTAAATGAATAGTAATCAAAGAATAAATATTCTATCTGAGGAAACAGGAAAATATTATATATATTTGTATTTGCGCTGAAGAGGAAAAAAGGTCAACTAATATTATGCATGCTTCTTCTTATCACAGTAAAATAATGCAGAATGATAGCAACTGAGGAGTAGACCTAAAGTTAGGGCAGGAATGAGTGACCTTGATCACAGAGACTGTCTGCTGTGAAATGCCTAGTGTGTCCTGAATTCTATGACCACTTGTCTGCTGTGTATCATAGAATTTCCTCCCAAATGGAACAAATCATAAAAATTGTCAGCAGTACATACCTGAATAATGCATCAGGAGACAGCCAGTTACTAAAAGGAAAGGGAAGGCAGGCAAAGTGCTGAGGCAGCAATCCTACTTCCCATTACTGAGAGGAGCAGTTTATGATAGACTTTATTGGTAGATTTTGCTACTCATATGGAGTAGTTCATAATTCATAAAGAACCATTCTTGCTTACTAGGTGCACAAAATAAAATTAAAAATAAAATGTACTCAGGAACACAGGAGGAAGGATCTGTGAAGTAGTATACACTAGGTTCATAGTGTTCAACAAATTATTTTAAGCAGAACAACCGAATGTGCATCTATTTATTTCAAAGTTTCAAGAATGTGTTGATTAAGCTTCATAATTTAAATTTTAGACTAAACTCAAAAATAAGAGAACAGGTAGACAGAAAGAGCCTGAAATTTATTTTTTCTAAAATATGAAACATATAGTGCTTAACGAAATAAGCTAGACATTTTATTCAGTTTCCAATTGTTTAAAATTAGCAGAATAAATATAGTAGTAAAATTTAAATTTCTCCTCTAGTTAATTTTTATCCAAGAAGCTCTGTTTAACAACAAAAGCATCAGAAACTGTTTTCCAAATATACTCTGATAGTACACTCTGAGAAAAATTGTATCTTTGAAAACATGAGAGCTATGCTTAATTAGTAGACTTAGTAGAATCTATTACTTGGTCATGGAATCTCTCAAATACTCACATTTAAGTAAACATTTTTGATATGGGTTAACAATTAAATTAAAATGAAATCCAATTAAATTTCAATTAGCAATGTAAAGGTTCCAATTTGCACAATGTGTGGTGCATTTTAATCTTCTTTCTGTGATGGATGTGTGTGTTCAGAATATTGAGCTCCTGATTGTTCCTAATGGAATCTTCATCCTCACATGCAGTGCACATGCTGACTCAGTCAATGCTTTCTAATAATTCTTATTCCAGTGAAGCAACCTGGAAGTGATAATAGATGTCATTATCAACAAAGGGAATAAATCAATCTAAGTGAATCTCACCATTCTCTTTTTACTTCACTTAATATAATTATGATAAAATATTCAGATGTGCTTCAGAAAGCATTTTCGGTATGTAAGCTCCTTTCTTTATGACACAAAATGAAAATTAATAGCATGTTTGTAAAAATAAGTGTTCTTTCTTGCTTGAGGTTATATTATGTATTAAGAAGAGCTCAGACAAAAGAATGAGTACAAAAAGCAAATTAAAGGGAAAACATCTGTAGGACCCAAAATATTCTGTGAGCAAAATTAACATTACACATAAGTGCTCACTGAACCATACCAACATATAGCAAATACAGTTTCAAGTCAATGAATTATGTGGATCGGTACATAATCTGACTACACACAAATATTTGAAATCAGGCTTGCATCAAAATTAAGTGTATTTAAGTATTGTAGGTTTTTAGATAGCATTATGCAAATTATATGACTGGAAGGAAAGATTGCATAGCATTAATGGGTTCCATGATTTGAACCTCCAAATTTGGGGCATGTTGTGGAGGAAGAGTGTGACAAGCAGCAAAGGCTTCAGAAGCTTCGAATAAGTCTGCATTGTACCCACGGATAACTAGCAGTCACAAGGAGTCTGGCCCTAAGTGAGGCAGGAGCAGAAACAGAATAATAGGACTAAGGTGATTATTATTTTCAAAAGATGGAGTGCAAGTTACAGGATGGGAGGGTTGCTTCTTGAAAACCACTCTATTTTCAACAAGTTCTCTAAACTCTCTGCAGTGATACACAGTGATACCTGTGGGCCTGACCCCACTAACCAGGCATGAAGCATACTAAAGAACATGAATGTTAGAACCACAGTTTGGGCAGCTTGAAATGCCAATTATGACTCCTTCTAGTTATGGGGCCTTATCTAACTTCTCTGTGTCTCAGCCTGTCATTATGAAATAAAATATTGTAAGGCACAATATTAACTGTAGACAGTTTATAAAATTTTGCCAGAAAGAGCAAGTGCAGAATAAGTTCTGACAGCATGAAGTTATTCAGATATTCAAAATTAAAAAAAAAAATACAGGCACTTTTTTCACTATAAATTAAGCTCTCAGAATAATGAAGTAATTATTGTTAGCTTAATATTATATGCATTTTATGCATTATTTGAGTCAACAAAAAATACAGTTGAAAACCGTTAAAGAAGAAAATAAAAATGATCTGTGAAGACCCCATATGTACAACAATGCCAAGCAACCAGAGCTTCCAGGGACTAAGCCACTACCTAAAGACTATACATGGACTGACCCTGAGCTCTGACCACATAGGTAGCAATGAATATCCTAGTAAGAGCACCAGTGGAAGGGGAAGCCCTGGGTCCTGCTAAGACTGAACCCCCAGTGAACTAGATTGTTGGGGGGAGGGCGGCAAGGGGGGGAGGATGGGGAGGGGAACACCCATAAAGAAGAGGAGGGGGGAGGGGGATGTTTGCCCGGAAACCGGGAAAGGGAATAACACTCGAAATGTATATAAGAAATACTCAAGTTAATAAAAAAAAATGATCTGTGAGCTTTTCCACACATAATTACACACCATACTTTTAGAGGTGGCTGGCGTGAGGAATTGGAGTTGCAAGTCATTTTACTTCTTAACTCTAAGTCATGAAAAAAGGCATGGAAATGACATTCTGGAATACTGAAAGTAAGCTTGTGAATGACAGGGGTATTTGTACACATCTACTCTTACTAATGAACTGGAGCATGAGGGAAAAGCCAAGGCAGTCCAGGGAAAGTAAATGAGATATCCTCAAGGACAGAGCAGTTCAGAAGCGTGTTTTTATATGCCAGAGCATGGAGAGCCACTTTAGTAATAATCACACATGCTTTCCATACTCCTACCTACAGCTTATGCCTTGTTGAATCTTCGGTTCAACACAACACTTCTATGTAGTGGTTTGAATTACGTATTACAAGTGGTGTAAGGTGGTTATTTAGATTCAGTTATTTAATACCTCAAATATTTCTCAGTTCATTCCTGTTATTAAATGAGCTGTGCTGGGCAAAACCAATGGCTAAGCTGTTAAGAACATTTGTTGCTGCTCTTTCTCAAGACCCTATGCTTCTGTTAGCAGCAGAGCAGTAATATAAAACCATGATTTTATTTCTAGAGGATCAGTGAATCCATAATGGCATTTTTGGCAAAAAGTTACCCAAGGATGTACATATAAATATGGAAGCATTCACACCTATAAAAATAAACAAATCGATAAATAAATGCAGATACATAGATCCATAATAGATATAAATGAATAAATATTAAATTGTGCCAGACATGCTGCACATTTATCATCCCCAGATTAATGAGGTGAAGGCAGATATTCAATGTCCTCATCAGCTGCATAGGAATCCTGAGTTCTCCTTGGCCCACTCGAGAACTGTCTCAAAAATAACGTAGAGGTGTCTTCATTTGTTTTAATACTAGTTTAACTTTGAAATTAAAATGTCATTACATAATTTATCCTTTCTCCTCCTTTTTTCCAACTACCATGTTCCCACTTGTTCTCTTCTGAATCTATGGTCTCTTTTTTGATTTATTACATATGTAAGTATATTCATACACACATATGTATAGTTATACTGGCTGGATTGTATGACAACTTGATACAAGTTTGAGTCATCAGAAAGTAAGTATACTCAACTGAGAAAATGCCTGCATGAGGTCCATCTCTAAGGCATATTGTCAATTAGAGAAGAACTGGGGAGGGCCCAGGCCATAGTGAATAGTATCATGCCTGGGCTAGTTGTCTTCGGTTCTATAAAAAAGCAACTTGATCAAGCCATGGGAAGCAAGCCAGTAAGCAGCACCCCTCCATGGCTTCTGCACCATCTCTGGCCTCCAGGTTCCAGCCCTGCATTAGTTTTTGTATTGACTTCCTCCAATAATAGACTATGTATCTAGAAATATAGACTGAATAGATCCTTTCCTTTCCAGCTTGTCATTTGGTCAAGATGTTTCATCGCAGAAATTAAAACCCTATGAAGACATACAAACTCAGGGATTACTTACCAATTGGTTGATATTGTTGTTCTTCTGGTGGGGTTGCAAATCTCTTCAGCTCTTTTAGTCATTTATCTAACTCTTCCATTGAGGACTCCATTTTCAGTCCAATGTTGGCTGTGAGCATCCAAGGAATAGCTATACCAGACTCCTGTCAGCATGCACTTCTCGGCATCCTCAATATTGTCTGGTTCAGTGACTGCATATGCAATGGATCCCCAGGTGGCACAGTGTCTGGATTATTTTTCCTTCAGTCTCTGTTCCACAATTTGTCTCAGTACTTCCTCTTGCGAGTATTATGTTGGGCCTTCTAAGAAGGACTGAAATATCCACACATTGGTCTTCCTTCTTCTTGAGCTTCATGTGGTCTGTGAATTGTATCTTGGGTAATTCAAGCTTTTGGGCTAATATCCATTTATCGGTGAGTACATACCATGTGTGTTCTTTTGTCACTGGGTTACCTCATTCAGGACAGTATTTTCTAGATCCATGATTTGCCTAAGAATTTCATGAAGTCATTGTTTTTAATAGCTGAGTAGCACTCCATTGTGTAAATGTACCACATTTTCTGTATCCATTCCCCTGTTGAAGGACACCTGGGTTCTTTCCAGCCTCTGGCTATTATAAATAAGGCTGCTATGAACATAGTGGAGCATGTGTCTTTGTTGTATATTGGAGCATCTTTTGGATATATGACCAGGGGTGGTATAGCTGGTTCCTCAGGTAGTACTATGTCCAATTTTCTAAGGAAACTTCAGACTGATTTTCAGAGTAATTATACCAGCTTGCAATCACATCAACAATGGAAGAGTGTTGTATTTCTCTACATCCTCCCCAGCATCTGTTATTATCTGAGTTTTTGTTCTTAGCCATTCTGACTGGTGTTAAGTGGAATCTCAGGGTTGTTTTGATTTGGATTTCCTTTATGACTAAAGATGTTGAACAATTAGTTGAATTTGTGGCCATTCTCATTTGAGAATTCTTTGTTTAGCTCTGCACTCCATTTTTAATAGAATTATTTGATTCTCTGGAGTCCAACTTCTGGATTTCTTTTTATATGTTGGGTATTAGTCCTCTTTTGTATGTAGGATTGCTAAAGATCCTTTTCCAACCTGTTGGTTGCTGTTTTGTCCTGTTGACAGTGTCCTTTGCCTTACAGTAGCTTTGCAATTTTATGAGGTCCCATTTGTTCATTCTTGATCTTACAGCATAAGCCATTTGTGTTCTCTTCAGGAAATTTTCTCCTGTGACCATGTGTTCGAAGGTCTTTCCTACTTTCTCTTCTATTAGTTTCAGTGTATCTGGCTTTAAGCAAAGGCCCTTGATCCACTTGGACTTGAGCTTTGTACAGAGAGATTAGAATGGATTTATTGCATTCTTCTACATGCTGACCTCCAGTTGAATCAGCACCATTTGTTGAAAATGCTATTTTTGGATCCTTTGTGAAAGATCAAGTGACCATAGATGCGTGGGTTCATTTCTGGGTCTTCAGTTCTATTCCATTGATCTACCTGCCTGTCTCTGTACCAGTACCACACAGGTTTTGTTTTGTTGTTGTTTTTTGTTGTCGTTGTTGTTGTTTTTGTTTTGTTTTGTTTTGTTTTGTTTTTATCACTATTGCTCTGTAATACATCTTGAAATTAGAGAGGGTGATTCCCCCAGAAGGTCTTTGATTGCTGAGAATAGTTTTCAGTTTTTGCTATCCTTGGTTTTTTGTTATTTCAAATGAATTTACAAATTACTCTTTCTAACTCTATGAAAAATTGAGTTGGCATTTTGCTATGGATTGCACTGAATCTGTAGATTGCTTTCAGCAAGATGGCCATTTTTACAATATTTATCCTGCCATTCCATGAAGAGGGAGATCTTTCCATCCTGTGAGATCTTCAATTTCTTTCTTCAGAGACTTGAAGTTCCTGTCATACAGATCTTTCACTTACTTAGTTAGAATCACACCAAGGTATTTTATATTATTCGTGAATATTGAGACACCTTCCTTTGAGTAGAGGAAGGCTACTGGTTTGTTTGATTGAATTTTATATCCAGCCACTTTGCTGAACTGTTTTGGACAAGTTCACTGGTAGAAATTTTAAGGTCACTTAACTATACTATCATATCATCTATAAATAGTGATATGTTGTCTTCTTCCTTTCCAGTTTGTATCCCTTTGACCTCCTTTTGTTTCCTAATTGCTCTGGCTAGAACTATGAGTACTAGTCCTCAGAGAGTTTCAGACGTTTTGCTTCACCAAAATATACATATGTAAATTGTTTTAACAATGTGATGATAATGAGAAGTAATCATATATTGTGCATATATTTATCGTTTAAGTTACTCTATTTTATACTTTGTAAAGTGTTAATTTATTTGGTCGTAAACTTATTACAGTAATTAGAAAGCACACATTCAAAAAGAGTGCATTTTTCTACCATTTTCAAGCCAAGAAAGAAACCAATTTCATTTTTATTTTCTTCAGTGTTCCTTTTAATTGCCTAGACTGTCCTCCACCTTACCAGCCCTTTGCCTCATTCTCTGCAGCTCAGTGATGACTGCCATGCATCACAATGGCTGATTAGAATCCTCCCTATAAATTTGGTTTCATAAAATTGCTTCAGGGAAACAGTAACACAAAATTAGTTCACAGGCTCCCAGATACACCTGCTGAATATTGGCTGGAGTTGTTACAGTTAAGTGTGAGGTAAAAGTCAATGTTTGCTATATTAAGTCATAAACTCAGACATTTTTAATTAGAATATTATAGTTTCTATTTATCTGCTATTATTATTTGACTTGAGTATGTACTGTAATGTTTTTAAAGTATAACTAAAGTTCTCCTATTTTTTTCTCTCTTTACTTAGATGTAAGGATGTAGTCTACCATAGGCTATATTCATAGCTCTGCAGAATAACTTATCCCTAAGGGGAGAAGATAAAATGTGTTTTTAACTCAGAAATGATTTTGTCATTTATTCAATATTAATGAATATTAAGTATATAGTTATTTGAAAGGAGCAAAGGACCAGTTGTTTAAACTTTCATTCTGATTTCTTTTACATCTGGTTAAATGGAAAACAGCATTCTACAAATTCAAGGTTGCTTCCTTTGTGTTGTCATTGTTAGATTTAGGGACCTATAATTGTGAACTTCTGCCTTAATAATGTCAATTTGACAGGAACAATGGGCCAAGTCACCCTGCTAACAAGGACTCTTCTGTAGAATTTGAGATATAATGCATCCAGCACTTCTCTCACAATGCTCTAGGACAATGAGGGCTAAGTCTAAGCCAACTCCAATTTCACCAGGGTGTCCTGTGACTAGGAGGTTCCTTCTAAACACATAATGTGCTATGCCCTTTTTCTTATGTGTTAATTTGCTAACAGCCCTAAGTATCTTTCCTGAAGATTGTTACTTTTTGTTTGTTTTTTGTTTTATTTATTTATTTTTATTCTTTAATCATTATTTTCACAGTCCAGACTTTATCCCTTTCCTGGTGCACCCTCTTGCTGGTTTCTAAATGGAAAATACATTTTCACGAAGATGTCTAAATTAAAAGCAGACATCAGAATGTTCTGATGTTCCTTAAAGAAATTTCATAATCACTTCCACAAATCTACAATTAATTTATATTTTATTAACAGTTTTAGAAATACAAGTGACAAGTTTCTCAGATGTATCCATTTATGTAATTTAGACAACATGTTATTTGGTTTTGTTAAGGCTCATGAGAAAAGTTCAGACACATCTAATTTCCAGTGAGGAAGAAAAGTACACCTTCTCTTAAGCAAGTAAATATCCCATGCTGCATTTAAAAAATAATAGAAATAAATTCAATTTTCCAATTATAAAATTGGCAAAAGTACATCTGCAAGAGAAAATGAATAGAAAGGATGACTTAAATCTAAACATGAACTAACTGAGCTCCCGTTAAATGATAGTGATCACGCAACCTTCTTTAGAATAGACTTCCTTTTCATTTTTCTTTTTTTATTCATGTTACATCCCATCACTTATCTCCCTCCTCCTGGAACCCCATCACATAGTCCCTCCAGATATTTCCACTTCCCTTCTGCTCTAAGAGGGTTCAGCTCCGTCCTGGGTTTCCCCCCTCACTGACTCATCAAGTCTGCAGGGCTAGGTGTATCCTGTCCCACTGAGGCCAGACAAGGAAGCCCAGTTATGGAATAGAATCCACATTTAGGCAACAGCCTTAGGGACAGCCCCAGCACCAGTTAGTGGGTCACCCACATGAAGACTAAGCTGCACATCTGCTATATATGTGCAGGGAGGCCTAGGACCAGCCTGTGTGTGCTCTTTGATTATTCACAAGAATATGTTTTCTTTAATTTATTTGCAGTTGTTGGATAAAAAAAAAACTCTTGAATTCATCTGAAAAGGCAAAAAAACCTAAATAGCAAAGACAATTCTTAACAATAAAAGAACAGCTGGTGGAATCACCATCCCTGACCTCAATCTCTACTACAGAGCAATAGTAATAAAAACTGCATGGTATTGGTACAGAGAGCGACAGGTTGATCAATGGAATAGAAATGAAAACCCAGAAATAAAACCACACAATTACTCACACTTGATCTTTGACAAAGAAGCCAGAAATATAAAATGCAAAAAAGAAAGCATCTTTAATAAAGAATGCTGGTCTAACTGTCTGTTTGTATGTAGAAAAATGAAAAGCAAACCAATTTGTGACCTTGCATAGAGCTTAAGTCCAAGTGATCAAGGACCTCAACAAAAAACCAGATAAACTCAATCTAATAAAAGAAAAAGTGGGAAAGTGCTTTGAACTCATTTGCACAGGGGCAGTTTCCTAAACAGAATGTCAATGACTCATGTTCTAAGATCAAGAATTGATAAATGGGACCTCATGAAACTGGAAGTCTTCTATAAGGCAAAGGACAAAGTCAATAAGAAAAATCGGAAACCTACAGACTAAGAAAACAATCTTCACTAACCCCACATCAGAGAGAGGGCTAATATCTGAAATATATAAAGAAATCAAGAATCTAAATGCCAAAATTGAAACAACCCAATCAAAAAATGGGGTATATAGAACTAAGCCGAGAATTCATAACAGAGGAATCTCAATTGGCTTAGAAGCACCAAAAGAAATGTTCTAAGTCCTTAGTGATCGGAGAAATGCAAATCAAAGTAACCCTGAGATTCCACCTTACACCAAACAAAATGGCTAAGATCAAAACCTAATGTAACAGCACATGTGGGAGAGATGTGGAGAAAGAAGAATACCCCTCCATTGCTGGTGGGATTGCAATCTGGTAAAACCACTCTGGAAATCAATTTGGAGGTTCCTCAGAAAGTGGGAAATAGATCCAGCAAGACCACTCTTGGGAATATACTCAAAAGATAACCCACCATGCCACAGGGGCATATGTTCCAATATGTTCATAATGGTCTTATTTGTGATAGCTGGAAGCTAAAAACAACCCAGTTGTCCCATGACAGAAGGATGGATACAGAAAATCTGGTTCATTTACACAATGGAATATTACACAGCTATTAAGAATGAGGACATCCTGAGTTTTGTAGGCAAATGGATAAAACTAGAAAATATCCTGAGTGAGGATACTCAAACTCAAAAGGACATGCATAGTATATACTCACTATTAACTGGATATTAGCCAAAAAACAAAAAACAAAAACAAAAACAAAACAAACAAACAAACAAACAAACAAACAAAAAAACCCACAAGTACAGAACACTCAAGATATGTCCACAGAACTCAAAAAGTTCAACAAGCTGAAGGGCCCAAGTGAGGATGCATCATACCCATTTGGGAGGGAGATAAAAGCAACCTCAATGGGGTAAGAAGGGAAGAATTTGGGATGGAAAGGGGATAGCGTGGAGAGGGGAACATGATCTGGTACTGTGTGGGATGAAAAGGACTAAAGCTCTGAGGGCCAGCAGCAAGAATTGAAACAGGAGACTTCAGGAGGTACAAGGTTGGGAGGGCCCTCCAAAATGTACCAGAAACCTGGGAGGTAAGCAACTCTCAGGAATCAAAGGGAGACACTCTAGATGAAACGCCCTACCATGGGGAGAGGGAACTTGAAGAGTCCACCTCCAGTAGAAAAATCACAGCATCAAGTGAGGGATGAGGTTGTTATCCCACAGTCAAAACTCTGACCCATAATTATACCTGTCTCAACGAACTACAGGGATGGAAATGGAGACGATCTAAGGAAAAGAAGGTCCAGCAACAGGCCCAAAGTAGGATATAGCTCAAGGGGAAGCCTCAAGACCTGACACTATTAATGAGGCTATGGAGTGCTCACAAAAAGGGACCTATCCTTACTACCATTGGAAAGGCCCAACAAGCAGCTGAACAAGTCAGATGCAGATATTTGCACCTATCCAATGGACAAAAGCTGCTTAACCCTATGGTTGAATTAGGGGAAAGTTGGAGGAAGGTGAGGATCAGGACAACCCTGTAGCAGGACCAGCAATCTCAATTAACCTGGACTTCTGAGATCTGTCACACCCTGGATCCACAACCGGGGAGCATACACCAGCTGATATGAGGCCCCCAATGAATGTACAGCAGATTACTCCTGGGTCTGGTTTCAATCAGAGAAGATGCACATAACCCTCAAGAAACAGGAGGCCCAGATTGTTTAGAGGTCTCAGGCGATCAGTGGGGTAGGGACATGTTCACGGAGACAGAGAAGTGAGAAGGAGGTATGGGAAGGTATTGGAAGGTTGGCCAAGAGGGGAATAAAAACTGGAGTGTAAAAAATGAAAATAATTAATATTAAAAAATAAATATTTAAAAAATAAAATGTGGTCTAGTGTCTGTGAAGCAAGTATTCAACAAATGTGCCAATAGTGTATGGACTTGAAACAAAATTCAATAACCGTTCATGTTAAAAGTTTTGGAAAGATTAGGAATTCAAGGAGCATAACTAAACATAGTAGAAGCAATATACAGCAAACCAGTAGCTAACATTAAACTAAATGAAGAGAAACTTGAAGCAATCCCACTAAAATCAGGGACTAGACAAGCCTGCCCACTCTCTCCCTACTTATTCAATATAGTATTCTACTAAGTCCTAGCCAGATAAATCAGACAACAGAAGCAGGTTAAAGGAGTACAAATTGGAAAGGAAGAGGTCAAAATATCCCTATTTGCTTGATGATAAGATAGTAGTATAATTTAGTGGCCCAAAAACTTCCACCAGAGAACTACGAAGCCTGATAAACAATTTCAGCAAAGTGGCTGAGTGTAAAATTAACTCAAACAAATCAGTAGCCTTCCTCTCCTCAAAGGATAAACAGGCTGAGAAAGAATGTAGGGAAATGATAACCTTCACAATAGTCACAAATTACATAAAATCCCTTGGTGTGACTCTAACCAAGCAAGTGAACAATCTGTATGATAAGAACTTCAAGTCTCTGAAGAAAGAAATTTAAGATCTCAGAAGATGGAAAGGCCTCCCATGCTCATGGATTGGCAGAATTACTATTGTAAAAATGGTCATCTTGCTGAAAGCAATTTACAGATTCAGTGCAATCCACATCAAAGTGCCAACTCAATTCTTCATAGTGTTAGAAAGAGCAATTTGCAAATTCATTTGGAATAATAGAAACCCCAAGATAGCCAAAACTATCCTGAACAATAAAAGAACTTCCGGAGGAATCACCCTCCCTGATCTCAAACAGTGTTACAGAGTAATAGTGATAAAAACTGTATCATATTTGTACAGAGAGGCAAGTAGAACAATGGTTTAGTATTGAAGACCCAGAAATGAACCCACACACATATGGTCACTTGATCTTTGACAAAGAAGCTAAAACCATCTAGTGGAAAAAAGATAGCATTTTCAGCAAATGGTGCCGGTTCAACTGGAAGTCAGCATGTAGAAGAATGCAAATAGATCCATTCTTATCACCCTGTAGAAAGCTTAAGTCTAAGTTGATCAAGAACCTCCACAAAAAACATATACACTCAAACTAATAGAAGAAAAATGAAACTAATAGAAGAGCCTCATACACATGGGCATAGTGTAAAATTTCCTGAGGAGAACACAATGGCTTATGCTCTAAGATGAAGAATTAACAAATGGGACCTCATAACACTGCAAAGTTTATAAAATGGAAAAGACACTGTCAATAAGACAAAACAGCTTCCAACATGTTGGGAAAAGATCTTTAACGATCCTACATCTGATAGAGGGCTAATATTCAATATATACAAAGAACTCAAGAAAGTAGTCTTCAGAGAATCAAATAACACTATTAAAAATGTGGTACAGATCTAAACAAAGAATTCTCAACTGAGGAATATTGAATGGCTGAGAAATACCTAAAGAAATGTTCAACATCCTTAGTCATCAGGGAAATGCAAATCAAAACAACTCCGAGATTCTACCTCACACCAATCAGAATTGCTAAGAACAAAAACTCTGGTGACAACAGATGCTGGGGAGGATGTGGGAGAGAGAGAGAGAGAGAGAGAGAGAGAGAGAGAGAGAGAGAGAGAGAGAGAGAGAGAGAGAGAGATCCATTGCTGGTGGTTTGTAAGCTGATATATCCACTCTGGAAAACATTCTGGAGTTTCCTCAGAATTGTGGGCATAGTACTACTGGAGGACCCAGCTATACCTCTCCTAGGCATATAACCAAAAGATGTTCCAACATATAACACATACTCCACTATGTTCATAGCACCCTTATTTATAATAGCAAGAAGCTGGAGAGAATCCAGATATCCTTCAACAGAGGAATGGATACAGGGAATGTGGTACATCTACACAAAGGAGTACTACTCAGCAATTAAAAACGATGCCTTCATGAAATTCATAGGCTAATGGATAGAACTAGAAAATAACATCCCATGTGAGGTAACCCAATCTCTCTCTCTCTCTCTCTCTCTCTCTCTCTCTCTCTCTCTCTCTCTCTCTCTCTCACACACACACACACACACACACACACACACACACACACACACACACACACACACACACACGGTATGTACTCACTGATAAGTGGATATTAGCTGAAAAGCTTAGATTACCCTACCCAAGATACAATTCAAACACCACATAAAGCTCAAGAAGTATGACGAACAAAGTACAGATGCTTCAGTCCTTCTTAAACAGGGGAATAAGACTATTCATAGGAGGAGATATGGAGACAATGTTTGGAGCAGAGACTGAAGGAACAGCTATTCAGAGCCTGCCCCATCTGGGGATCCATTCCCTATAGATACAGTCACCAAACCCACACAATATTGCTGATGCCAAGAAGTGCATGCTGACAGGAGCCTGATATAGCTGTCTCCTCAGAGGCTCTGCCAAAGCATGACAAATACAGAGACAAATGCTTGCAGCCAACCACTGAACTGAGGACAGGGTCCCTATTGGAGGAGTTCAAGGAAGGTTTGAAGGAACTGAAGGATTTTGCAACCTCGTAAGAACAACACCAACCTACCACAGCTTCCAGGGACTAAACCACCATCCAAAGAGTGCACATAGATAGATCCAGGACTCCAGCTGCATATGTAGAAGACGATAGCCTTGTTGGGCACCAATGGGAGGAAAAGCACTCGGTCCTGCCAAAGCTGGACCACGCCATGTACAGGAATGTCAGGGAGGGGAGGCAAATAGGGGTGGGTGATTGGGTGGGGGAAAGGGGATAAAAAATATCCAAATGAAATAAATACCCAATTAAAAAAAAGAAATTCAAACACCACACTTGAAATCAGACATCTCTGTACCCTTAGTGATGTTTTATCAACTCAACATTAATTGCTTGGCTCCATCAATATTGGATTGAACATTTCTGTGATTTCTGTTATTTCCATTGACTCAGATTTGAATATGAGAGCCATTAGTGTATTATAAATCACAACTTTGATAGGAAATCTTGTGAGAAATAACATTATCATAGTAAAAGAAATTACTATTTTATAATACTCATCCGAACACTTGAACCAGAAACTATGTTTGTTCATTTATTCGAATTTTCAGTAATAAAGCTTTAATCTTTAAATTCCCCAACTTATTTCCAACCATTATTTCAACTGTTTTTAGTGATGCTTTTAAAATTACTTTGTATTCTCTCTTTTTTCCTCCTTCCTTCCTTCGTTCCTTTTTTCCTTCCTTTCTTCTCTCCTTCCTTCCATTCCTCTCTCCTTCCTTCCTTCATTCTATTTATTCATTTTTATTTTTACCTCCTTACTACAATTTCTCTTCCCTTCTCTCCTCCATGTCGCTCCCAGCACCACCTGTACCTATTAGTATCAATCTATAAGTATAGCAGAATATCATTAGGGATAATTTCATTGACTTTTTTGTTCTCACTTGTGCTTGGTTCTATCCTGGGTCTCTGGTAGAGTAAGCCTCTGGTTCCTGTCCCTCCAAGAAGTGGCAGGACTGTGCCATTCCTTGTGGCATGGCTATCAAGCTGGACCAGCCATTGTTTGGCTATTCTCACAATTTCTGGGCTACCTTTACCTAGCACAACTTGTAGGAAAGATATCCTGTAGATCAAAGTGCTTGTGGCTGTGTTGATGTCCCTATCCCTCCACTGGAAGTCTTGCCTGGTTACAGCAGATGAGTGGTTTAGGTTATGTATCCCCCATTGCTAGGAGTCTTACACAGATTCACTATCATAGACTTTCCATTACTGTAGGTTTCTAGCTTCTAACAGAACTGCTTCTTGATTCTGCTTGTCTCTCACATACTCCCTTCATTCTACCTCATCCCCCCTTTTCCCAGGCTCTCACCCAAACCAGACCTTGACTACCAGCTATATCTATTCTATTTCACCTTCACAGTGAGATTCATGTGTCCTCCCATTTGAACACTTGTAACTTAGTTTCTCTATATCTATGGATGGTAGCATGATTTCCTTTATTTCCTGGCTAATGTCCACTTATAAGTGAGTACACACCATGTTTGTCTTTCTGGGGTCTGTGTTATGTCAGGATATTTTTTCCTAGCTCTGTCTAGCTCCTGCAAATTTCGTGATGTCATTGTTTTTAACAGATGAGTACTGTTCCATTGTGTAAATGTACCACATTTTCTTTATTCAATTTCCATCCCAGGAAAACTAACTTGTTTCTAGTTTCTGGCTACTGTGAATAAAACAGCTGTGAACATAACTGAGCAAATAAGTGTCCTTGTGGTATGGTAAAGCATCCTTTGGGTATATGCCCAGAAGTGCGGATATATCAAGAGGTAGATAGATTAAGGTAAATCAATTCCTAATTTTCTGAGAAATTGCCCAATTGATTTCCAAAGTGGCTTTACATGTACTCACTCCCACCAGTACTAGAGGAGTGTTCTCCCTGTTCTACATCCTCACTGGCATGAGCTGTCACTTGTGCTTTTGAATTTAGCTAATCTGACAGGTATAACATGAAATCTCAACGGCATTTTGATTTGAATTTTTCTAATGGCTAAAGCTGTCAAAAACGTCTTTAAGTGTTTCTCAGGCATTAGCAATAACTCTGTCGGGGATTCAGTGCTTAGACCTGTGCACATTTTTCAACTTGCACTATTGAGCTTGTTGATGTCTAGTTTCTTAAATTCTTTACATATTTTGAATATCAACCTTCTATCAGTTTTGGCTCATCTGGTTTTATGGTGTGATAGTTGATTCACTTGAGCTTGTGAAGAGTAAGAGATATGCATCTACTTGCATTCTTCTACATGAAAACACCCAACTATAAGAGCAGCATTGATTGAAGATTCTTTTTGTCCTAGTGCGTAATTTTGGCTTCATTGTCAAAAACCAATTGTCCATGGATATATAGATTAAAACTGGGTCTTAATTCTATTCCATTGATCATTTTGTCTGATTTTATGACAATAATGAGGAGTCTATTATTAATGTTCTGCTGTACAGTTTAAAAATCAGGAATGGTGATACCTCCAGAAGTTCTTTTATTGAACAATATTATTTTAGTTATCCTAAGGGTTTTGTTTTAATGTATGGAGTTGAGCATTGTTCTTTCGAGGTCTGTAAAGAATTGTGTTGGAATTTTGATGGGAATTGTGTTGTCTGCAGATTGCTTTTGATAAGACCGCCATTTTTACTATGTTCCTTCTACCAATCTATAAGCATTTCAGAACTTTCCATCTTCAAAAATCTTCCCCAATTACTTTCTTAAAGACTTGAACTTCTTCTCATTCAGAACTTTCACTTGTTTGTTTACAGTTAGATAAAGATATTTTATATTATTTTTACTGTTGTAGAGGACATTGTTTCCTTGATTTCCTTTTCTGCCCAGTTTTCATTCATTCGTAGAAGAACTAATGATTATGTTTTGAGTTAATTTTGAATCCTTCCACTTTATTTAAGGGATTTATCAGCTGTAGAAATTCTCTGGTAGAATTGGAAATTGCCCATGGATACAATCATGCCCTTTGAAAACAGATACATTGACTTCTTTCTTTGTCTATCTCCCTTGATCTACTTTTGTCCTAGGTAAAACTTCAAATACTGTGTTAAATATATATCTAGAGAGTTGACAGACTTGTCTTGTTCCTGAATTTAGTGGAATTGCTTAGAGTCTCTCTCCATTTATTTTGATGTTGGCTATTGACTTGTTGTATATTGGATATATTATGTATATCTATGTTTCTTGTATTCATGATCTCTCCAAGACTTTTACCATGAAGTGGTGTTGGATTTTGTCAAAGACTTTCAGCATTTAATGAAATGATGATGTGTTTTTATTTCTTTCAGCTTGTGTATGTGATGGATCATATGGAGTGATATAGTTATTTCCCTATTTTCAACCATCATGACATCATTGGTCTTCTGACCTGAGTAGCCTGCAATTCTAGTGATTAAAATGTCCTCTGGTGTAATAGGATATCTACACTAGTGTTTTCTCTGTCTGGGTAGCCTCTGGAGTTTTTTTTTTTTTTTTTAATGGTTTCATTGTTTTTATTTATTTATTTTTATTATTATTAACTTGAGTATTTCTTATATACATTTCGAGTGTTATTCCCTTTCCCGGTTTCCGGGCAAACATCCCCCTCCCCGCTCCCCTTCCTTATGGGTGTTCCCCTCCCAACCCTCCCCCCATTGCTGCCCTCTCCCCAACAGTCTAGTTCACTGGGGGTTCAGTCTTAGCAGGACCCAGGGCTTCCCCTTCCACTGGTGCTCTTACTAGGATATTCATTGTTACCTATGAGGTCAGAGTCCAGGGTCAGTCCATGTATAGTCTTTGGGTAGTGGCTTAGTCCCTGGAAGCTCTGGTTGGTTGGCATTGCTGTACATATGGGGTCTCGAGCTCCTTCAAGCTCTTCCAGTTCTTTCTCTGATTCCTTCAACAGGGTCCTGTTCTCAGTTCAGTGGTTTCCTGCTGGCATACGCCTCTGTATTTGCTGTATTCTGGCTGTGTCTCTCAGGAGCGATCTGCATTCACATTTTGATCATCCGCCTTTTGAGTTTCATTTGTTCTAGGCATCTAGGGTAATTCAAGCATTTGGGCTAATAGCCACTTATCAATGAGTACATACCATGTATGTCTTTCTGTGATTGGGTTAGCTCACCAGGATGATAGTTTCAGTTCCAACCATTTGCCTACAATTTCTATAAAGTCATTGTTTTTGATAGCTGAGTAATATTCCATTGTGTAGATGTACCACATTTTCTGTATCCATTCCTCTGTTGAAGGGCATCTGGGTTCTTTCCAGCTTCTGGCTATTATAAATAAGGCTGCGATGAACATAGTGGAGCACGTGTCTTTTTTATATGTTGGGGCATCTTTTGGGTATATGCCCAGGAGAGGTATAGCTGGATCCTCAGGCAGTTCAATGTCCAATTTTCTGAGGAACCTCCAGACTGATTTCCAGAATGGTTGTACCAGTCTGCAATCCCAACAACAATGGAGGAGTGTTCCTCTTTCTCCACATCCTTGCCAGCATCTGCTGTCACCTGAGTTTTTGATCTTAGCCATTCTCACTGGTGTGAGGTGAAATCTCAGGGTTGTTTTGATTTGCATTTCCCTTATGACTAAAGATGTTGAACATTTCTTTAGGTGTTTTCTCGCCATTCGGCATTCCTCAGCTGTGAATTCTTTGTTTAGCTCTGAACCCCATTTTTTAATAGGGTTATTTGTCTCCCTGCTGTCTAACTTCTTGAGTTCTTTGTATATTTTGGATATAAGCCCTCTATCTGTTGTAGGATTGGTAAAGATCTTTTCCCAATCTGTTGGTTGCCGCTTTTGTCCTAACCACAGTGTCCTTTGCCTTTACAGAAGCTTTGCAGTTTTATGAGATCCCATTTGTTTCGATTCTTGATCTTAGAGCATAAGCCATTGGTGTTTTGTTCAGGAAATTTTTTCCAGTGCCCATGTGTTCCAGATGCTTCCCTAGTTTTTCTTCTATTAGTTTGAGTGTGTGTGGTTTGATGTGGAGGTCCTTTATCCACTTGGACTTAAGCTTTGTACAGGGTGATAAGCATGGATCGATCTGCATTCTTTTACATGTTGACCTCCAGTTGAACCAGCACCATTTGCTGAAAATGCTATCTTTTTTCCATTGGATGGTTTTGTCTCCTTTGTCAAAAATCAAGTGACCATAGGTGTGTGGGTTCATTTCTGAGTCTTCAATTCTGTTCCATTGGTCTATCTGTCTGTCTCTGTACCAATATCATGCAGTTTTTATCACTATTGCTCTGTAATACTGCTTGAGTTCTGGGATAGTGATTCCCCCTGAAGTCCTTTTATTGTTGAGGATAGTTTTAGCTATCCTGGGTTTTTTATTATTCCAGATGAATTTGCAAATTGTTCTGTCTAACTCTTTGAAGAATTGGATTGGTATTTTGATGGGGATTACATTGAATCTGTAGATCGCTTTTGGCAGAATGGCCATTTTTACTATATTAATCCTGCGAATCCATGAGCATGGGAGATCTTTCCATCTTCTGAGATCTTCTTCAATTTCTTTCTTCAGAGTCTTGAAGTTCTTATTGTACAGATCTTTTCCTTGCTTGGTTAAAGTCACACCGAGGTATTTTATATTATTTGGGTCTATTATGAAGGGTGTCGTTTCCCTAATTTCTTTCTCGGCTTGTTTCTCTTTTGTGTAGAGGAAGGCTACTGATTTATTTGAGTTAATTTTATACCCAGCCACTTTGCTGAAGTTGTTTATCAGCTTTAGTAGTTCTCTGGTGGAACTTTTGGCATCACTTAAATATACTATCATATCATCTGCAAATAGTGATATTTTGACTTCTTCTTTTCCGATCTGTATCCCCTTGATCTCCTTTTGTTGTCTGATTGCTCTGGCTAGAACTTCAAGAACTATATTGAATAAGTAGGGAGAGAGTGGGCAGCCTTGTCTAGTCCCTGATTTTAGTGGGATTGCTTCAAGTTTCTCTCCATTTAGTTTAATGTTAGCAACTGGTTTGCTGTATATGGCTTTTACTATGTTTAGGTATGGGCCTTGAATTCCTATTCTTTCCAGGACTTTTATCATGAAGGGGTGTTGAATTTTGTCAAATGCTTTCTCAGCATCTAATGAAATGATCATGTGGTTTTGTTCTTTCAGTTTGTTTATATAATGGATCACGTTGATGGTTTTCCAGATATTAAACCATCCCTGCATGCCTGGGATGAAGCCTACTTGATCATGGTGGATGATTGTTTTGATGTGCTCTTGGATTCGGTTTGCCAGAATTTTATTGAGTATTTTTGCATCGATATTCATAAGGAAATTGGTCTGAAGTTCTCTTTCTTTGTTGGGTCTTTTGTGTGGTTTAGGTATAAGAGTAATTGTGGCTTCATAGAAGGAATTCGGTAGTGCTCCATCTGTTTCAATTTTGTTGAATAGTTTGGATAATATTGGTACGAGGTCTTCTATGAAGGTCTGATAGAATTCTGCACTAAACCCGTCTGGACCTGGGCTCTTTTTGGTTGGGAGACCTTTAATGACTTCTTCTATTTCCTTAGGAGTTATGGGGTTGTTTAACTGGTTTATCTGTTCCTGATTTAACTTCGGTACCTGGTATCTGTCTAGGAAATTGTCCATTTCCTGCAGATTTTCAAGTTTTGTTGAATATAGGCTTTTATAGTAAGATCTGATGATTTTTTGAATTTCCTCTGAATCTGTAGTTATGTCTCCCTTTTCATTTCTGTTTTTGTTAATTTGGACAACCTCTCTGTGTCCTCTCGTTAGGTCTGGCTAAGGGTTTATCTATCTTGTTGATTTTCTCAAAGAACCAACTTTTGGTTCTGTTGATTCTTTCTATGGTCCTTTTTTGTTTCTACTTGGTTGATTTTTGGCTCTGAGTTTGATTATTTCTGCCTTCTACTCCACCTGGGTGTATTTGCTTCTTTTTGTTCTAGAGCTTTTAGGTGTGCTGTCAGGCTGCTGACAGATGCTCTTTCCTGTTTCTTTCTGCAGGCACTCAACGCTATGAGTTTTCCTCTTAGCACAGTTTTCATTGTGTCCCATAAGTTTGGGTATGTTGTACCTTCATTTTCATTAAATTCTAAAAAGTTTTTAATTTCTTTCTTTATTTCTTCCTTGACCAGGTTATCATTGAGTAGAGCATTGTTCAATTCCCACGTATATGTGGGCATTCTTCCCTAATTGTTATTGAAGACCAGCTTTAGGCTGTGGTGGTCCGATAGAACGCATGGGATTATTTCTATCTTTCTATACCTGTTGAGGCCCATTTTTTGACCAATTATATGGTCAATTTTGGAGAAAGTACCATGAGGAGCTGAGAAGAAAGTATATCCTTTTGCTTTAGGATAGAATGTTCTATAAATATCTGTTAAGTCCATTTGGCTCATGACTTCTCTTAGTCTGTCTACGTCTCTGTTTAATTTCTGTTTCCATGATCTGTCCATTGATGAGAGTGGGGTGTTGAAATCTCCTACTATTATTGTGTGAGGTGTAATGTGTGTTTTGAGCTTTAGTAAGGTTTCTTTTACGTATGTAGGTGCCCTTGTATTTGGGGCATAGATATTTAGAATTGAGAGTTCATGTTGGTGTATTTTTCCTTTGATGGATATCAAGTGTCCTTCCTTATCTTTTTTGATGACTTTTAGTTGAAAATTGATTTTATCTGATATTAGAATGGCTACTCCAGCTTGCTTCTTCTGACCATTTGCTTGGAAAGTTGTTTTCCAGCCTTTCACTCTGAGGTAGTGTCTGTCTTTGTCTCTGAGGTGTGTTTCCTGTAGGCAGCAGAATGCAGGGTCCTCGTTGCATATCCAGTTTGTTAATCTATGTCTTTTTATTGGGGAGTTGAGGCCATTGATGTTGAGAGATATTAAGGAATAGTGATTACTGCTTCCGGTTGTATTCATATTTGGATGTGAGGTTATGTTTGTGTGCTTTTCTTCTCTTTGTTTTGTTGCCAAGACGATTAGTTTCTTGCTTCTTCTAGGGTATAGCTTGCCTCCTTATGTTGGGCTTTACCATTTATTATCTTTTGTAGTGCTGGATTTGTAGAAAGATATTGTGTAAATTTGGTTTTGTCATGGAATATCTTGGTTTCTCCATCTATGTTAATTGAGAGTTTTGCAGGATACAGTAGCCTGGGCTGGCATTTGTGTTCTCTTAGTGTCTGTATGACATCAGTCCAGGATCTTCTGGTCTTCATAGTTTCTGGCAAAAAGTCTGGTGTGATTCTGATAGGTCTGCCTTTATATGTTACTTGACCTTTTTCCCTTACTGCTTTTAATATTCTTTCTTTATTTTGTGCATTTGGTGTTTTGACTATTATGTGACGGGAGGTGTTTCTTTTCTGGTCCAATCTATTTGGAGTTCTGTAGGCTTCTTGTATGCCTATGGGTATCTCTTTTTTTAGGTTAGTGAAGTTTTCTTCTATGATTTTGTTGAAGATATTTACTGGTCCTTTGAGCTGGGAGTCTTCACTCTCTTCTATACCTATTATCCTTAGGTTTGATCTTCTCATTGAGTCCTGGATTTCCTGTATGTTTTGGACCAGTAGCTTTTTCCGCTTTACATTATCTTTGACAGTTGAGTCAATGATTTCTATGGAATCTTCTGCTCCTGAGATTCTCTCTTCCATCTCTTGTATTTTGTTGGTGAAGCTTGTATCTACAGCTTCTTGTCTCTTCTTTTGGTTTTCTATATCCAGGGTTGTTTCCATGTGTTCTTTCTTGATTGCTTCTATTTCCATTTTTAATTCCTTCAACTGTTTGATTGTGTTTTCCTGGAATTCTTTCAGGGATTTTTGTGACTCCTCTCTATGGGCTTCTACTTGTTTATTTATGTTTTCCTGGAATTCTTTTAGGGATTTTTGTGACTCCTCTCTATGGGCTTCTACTTGTTTATTTATACTTGTTTATTTATTTATGTTTTCCTGTGTTTCTCTAAGGGAGTTCTTCATGTCTTTCTTGAAGTCCTCCAACATCATGATCAAATATGATTTTGAAACTAGATCTTGCTTTTCTGGTGTGTTTGGATATTCC
The DNA here is from genome assembly GCF_011064425.1 of Rattus rattus. NCBI lineage: Eukaryota > Metazoa > Chordata > Mammalia > Rodentia > Muridae > Rattus > Rattus rattus. Next base: position 146,073,720 of record NC_046156.1, on the reverse strand, counting down.
GTGTTTGCTTTGGTGGGAGAATTGGGCTCCGATGATGCCATGTAGTCTTGGTTTCTGTTGCTTGGGTTCCTGCGCTTGCCTCTCGCCATCAGATTATCTCTAGTGTTATTTTGTTCTGCTATTTCTGACAGTGGCTAGACTGTCTTATAAGCCTGTGTTTCAGGAGTGCTGTAGACCTGTTTTCCTGTTTTCTTTCAGTCAGTTATGGGGACAGAGTGTTCTGCTTTCGTGCGTGTAGTTTTTCCTCTTTACAGGTCTTCAGCTGTTCCTGTGAGCCTGTGTCTTGAGTTCACCAGAAAAGTCGTTTGTAGCAGAAAAGTTGGTCTTACCTGTGGTCCCGAGGCTCAAGTTTGCTCACAGGGTGTTGCCTATGAGCTCTCCGCGGCCTCAGCAACCAGGAAGATCTGCGCCGCCCTTTCCGGGAGGTTCCGTGCACCAGGGTTCCAGATAGCTTTTTTTTGTTTTCCTCTGGGATCAGTACTGTGTGCAGCGTGCAGTCTCTTCTGGTTTCCCAGGCGTGTCCGGCTCTCTGAAGGTTTAGCTCTCCCTCCCACGGGATTTGGGTGCAGAGAACTGTTTATTCGGTCAGTCCCTTCAGGTGTGGTGTCTCAGACGCAGTGGACCTGCTGCTCCTGGGCCCTCCTCTACGGGTACCCAGAGGCCGTATACAGTTTCCTCCTGGGCCAGGGATGTGGGCAGGGGTGGGCAGCGTTGGTGGTCTCCTCCACTCTGCTGCCTCAGGAGTGCCCGCCCGACCAGGCGGCGAGAACTCCCCTCCAGGGGGCCTGGGAGCAGAGAGCTGCTGAAGGCAGGGATCCTCCGCTGGTCCGGGACTCTGGCCAAACACCGGAAGTGTCCGGCCCCAGAGGAACTCCGCCTCTGTGTGACCTGAGTTCACCAGGCAAGTCGTTTGTAGCAGAAAAGTTTGTCTTACCTGTGGTCCCCAGGCTCAAGTTTGCTCGAGGGGTGTTGCCTATGAGCTCTCCGCGGCCTCAGCAACCAGGAAGATCTGCGCCGCCCTTTCCCGCCTCTGGAGTTTTGAGTGCTAGTGTTGCCCCTAGAGTTCCAATTACTTGTGTGGTCTCTAGGGTTCTGTGTACTTACTTGGTTTCTGGACTTCTTAGTATAGCATGGTCTCCTATAAAGCATTTTTTTTGCCAAAATCATGGGGTATAATATGGATTCCAGAGGACTATTGTAATTTTGGACTGATGGGAGGGCTTTAAGGAGTATTCACAGGATGTGGGCAGTGTCTTACCTCGTCACCCTAATGCCTAATACCTAGTACTAGTATGGCCTCCAGAAAAGCAGAGGCTTCTGCTGAAGTTGTGAGTGGGAACATGGAGCTAAGGATAGGATTGAAATTATGTTAATTTGAAATTATTATTAAACCATTGTTCTCAATGTGTGTAGAAGGAAAGGATTGGCTGCACAGATGCAAAGGCATCTCCTGCAAGTGGACCTAACCGAGGACTATCTGAGAGACCAAGGATTTGATGCAGGCAATGCCAGCCAATCAGGAACTGCTGTTTAGAAGAGATGGTTTCTTTGGATCAATGAGGAGCAGGTGGAGGGTATTAAAGGCCCTTGCAGCAGCATTCAGAGGAGCTGCTCCATCTGTATACTATTATCTATATGTATATATTTTCAGGGCTGACCATTTAATATTGAGTAATTAATTGGTGCCTCTTTTCTGGGGAAGACTTTTTCTCCTGCCATCTGAGACCATAGAACAAGTGAGAAGCTAGCTCAAACGCCACTCTGACTACAAAGTCACTTCATTCTCTGAGCCAAAATTAAGTCTTACTATTTAAACATCAATTTTTAGAAGTTTTCGAACTTTGCACATTTATTTTAAAACAACGATTTCAAACGTGTAATTGCCTTGTGATTTATTTATATAGTTTCTCCTGCCTATAGCCATGTTGCCATGCACCAGCTGCCCAGGGCCGAAATTGAGCATTGGTGTTTTTTGAAGATCTCCCATATTCTTTGGCATCCACACTCTTCCTTTTCTCCAGGTTTTATTAGTTATATCTGTTAATGTGTTTTTGGTTGTTTTACAATTTGCTTACTTCATTTGTCGTTCTCCCTCAACTAATTTCCATGAGATAACATAGAAAGCATGTGTAATCTGACCCTCAATTGGAGTGTGTAGATCCAAGTTCAGTGCAAATTTTAAGACAAAAGGAACCAGTACATATGTACTATTTCCTCAAAATGTATGAACAATAGAACTGGGGCTAAATGATAAGAATTATATAAAAATCAAAGAAATAATGCTATTTTTCTCCCTATTCTTTCATGGTAGACCATTATTTTAAGAGACATAATAAAAAAGATTTAAAAAAAAGCTACGGAGAACTCAAAAGTCTTGCTGCCAAAGATAAGTGAGGATATCTAGTCATAATCCCTGCTTGTTAGAGGATCGGCTCATTATATGTTCCTCTAAGGAAGATCTCTGATGGTGTCTAAAGATGAGGTAAACCATGGAATGGAATCCTGGACTTACAGAATAGAAAAGACTAGAAAGTGTATCAGCTTAGTAACTTTGAATACTGAACATATTTAGATTGGTGTGTTTGACTTGTTTGAGTTGGTTATATTTTCGTCATGTAGACTTTGAGGACAAAAAGACTCCTTGGTACCTTCAACTTTGGTTTCTTTGAGACTGAGATCTCATTAATATAAGAAAATGATATGGTATTTATAAACATTGCATATCTATTTTGAACAAGAAAGCCAGACCTCATTAGGCAGAATTTAGTAATGCAGTTAAATGGTAATTTAGACCATTATAAAATAACTTATAAAATAAAACATATATTTACAGTTAACAATTGATATATTTTTTAAAATATATATATATATATATATATACTAGTACTTTTGTATATGTAATATATTTTATGCATATTTATAAAAGTTATGCATTTGTATGGTAATGAGAGATAATCATAGGTGCTTTCCAATATTGCTTCCCTCTGAGGCTTCGCCATCATCTCTACTTTCTTCTGACTAAGACTTAAACACATATTTTAAACAGCATTCTGTTAACCATGTCATTTTCATTGATAGTGCAATATTGATTCTCATTTGTTCTATAGAAACTATCTTTTCATGGTTCTTAATGATAATTCATCCTAATCATTATCTGGAGTTGCTAAGGAGATTAACTTAGATTTGCAATTACTATCACATAAGAATGAAATACACAGGGAAATATTATATTTCATTCATAGGGTATTGTCTTCTTTGAGGAAAGCATTCAAGTAGATAGATTTAAGTTACATAATACGTTTCTTTACTCAAAATAAAATCAAACTAAAAGAGACATGATATATTAAAACTGAAACAAACTAATTTGATCATCTTTTAATCATCTGTGGTTTCTACTCAATATTGACTGTGAAAACCATGTAACTTTTAAATTGTATACTTGTATTGATTAAATTTGTATTTGAGAAAATTGTCAATTCTTGTAAATGCTACAAAATAAGTATTGGTAGAACAAGGCCACACTAAATTAGAAAAGAGATGACTTATTATCTCTCAATAAAATGAAAATGAAAAGAGAATTAACAACCATAAATGACTCCCTCTCCAACTTATATTAATCTAAGGAAGTTTGAGCTGTAAATACCCTGACTCTTTACATCACACAGTCTTCTATAGTGAACTCTGAGCCTGTCTATTTTTCAGTGGAGTTCACAGTTGATCTGGACTGCAACAAGATTCTAGGGAGTGGCAAATAAATCCACTTAATATTTTCAAAGCAAATAAAGGAAAGAGAAATAATTTAAACAAAGAATATTAGGCCTTAGCAACATGATAAAACACACCCATGTGCTTCTTCATACTCTTATTCTGCATTTACAAGCTGACTACAGCTGCAAACAAGACCTTTACATGTCTGTGTTTCAAATAAGATTGATGTGCAGAAAACAAAATTCATTAAGAAAATAAACAAAATAAAACAAAAACAAAGGTGATCTAAATTAAACTAGGCAAAGAACCTCCTGAGCATGCATTAAAAGGTAATGAGTAATATATGTTTTTTAATTTGAAATACTTGAGCTAAACTAGAAAAAAATTGTATCAAAATGTATGTTGCCATACCATGCCATGAAAAATTGTATCATGTTCTGTTGCTGGAGTCACAGTGTTCCCTTTAACATCATGCTCAAAATGACTTTATTTCCTCAATGAGGAAAATATTTATTTTTACTGAACAAAAGAAAACCTGGATTTATATTACTCATATATCTACTTTATATTTTTACATATTTTAATTGAAGAAACATATGACACATAGTTTATCAACAATCCCATGCACTCCTGAATCATGCTAAATGTTTTTTTTTTTTTAATTATTAACTTGAGTATTTCTTATTTACATTTCGGAGAATGTTATTCCCTTTCCGGTTTTCCGGGCCAACATCCCCTATACCCTCCCCTCCTCTTCTTCATGGTGTTCCCTCCCCATCCTCCCACCATTACCACCCTCCCCCTAACAATCACGTTCACTGGGGGTTCAGTCTTGGCAGGACCAAGGGCTTCCCCTTCCACTGGTGCCTTTACTAGGTTATTCATTGCTACCTATGCAGTTGGAGCCCAAGGTCAGTCCATGTATAGTCTTTGGGTAGTGGCTTAGTCCCTGGAAGCTCTTGTTGCTGGGCATTGTTGTTCATATGGGGTCTCAAGCCCCTTCAAGTTCTTCCAGTCCTTTGTCTGATTCCTTCAATGGAGGTCCTGTTCTCAGTTCAGTGGTTTGCTGCTGGCATTCGCCTCTGTATTTGCTGTGTTCTGGCTCTGTCTCTCAGGAGAGATCTACATCCGGTTCCTGTCGGCCTGCACTTCTTTGCTTCATCCATCTTGTCTAATTGGATGCCTGTATATGTATGGGCCATATGTGGGGAAGGCTCTGAATGGGCGTTCCTTCTGCCTCTGTTTTAATCTTTGCCTCCCTATTCCCTGCCAAGGGTATTCTTGTTCCCCTTTTAAAGAAGGAGTGAAGCATTCGCATTTTGATCATCTGTCTTGAGTTTCATGTGTTCTGTGCATCTAGGGTAATTCAATGCTAAATGTTTTTAAACTATGGCATAACTATTTAAATTTCACTAATCATTTTAGGTTCTCTAAAAATGTTTCTTTAAATTAGTATGGTGTTTTGACTGAAATAATTTAATTTTTTTGTGTTCATTAACTCAGTGATATATTTATTACAGCAGAACAAACATATCTTGTTACACTCAGTTTTATCTTGTAAACATCATTATGCCATTCTTTAGGACCTATCTTGGAAAAAACAGTTGTCTTTAATTTATACATATTTTAACACATTTACTGGAACCATAAGGTGAGTAAGAATTCAACATGTATCTGAAGATGCAGTGGAATAGGTTCATTGATTTATTCATAGGGTAAGGAAAAAAACAAACATTTTTTGAACAGATATTTAGTCAACTTTTCTGTGCATTAGATAAGTAATTTTAAATACTTTATGAAAAAGAAGGGTACATGAAAATTCATAAAGTCTAACTGAAATAATGGTACCAGAAGCTTTAAGATTATTAATACTAGTGAGCACTTCTCCTGAAAAGTCATTGATTGCAAAAAAAGAGATGTGGTTATGGATGCATCAGAGATGCTCACTATGTGGAAACAATGACGGTGGCAGTTTTTATGACCTGATTATTATAAACTTCTAGATGTATAGGACAAAATTTTATTGTTTCTTTTTTTTTCAGTCTCTATGCTGTTTAATTTGCACATTATCCATTTCCTATGAATTTGTTAATAAATACTACTTTCTAATAATTCTATTCAAGGAGAGATATTTCCCTTGTACTTCTTACATTTTTGTCAACGAGGGTCCTGAGGGTACCTGGAAGAGAATGGGGGACAAGAGATCGAAGAAGGACACCAAGACAAGAGTCTGATCAAGGCGAAAATTTTATTTTTTCCCAAGGCTGAATTTATACCATAACAGGGGTAACAGAGGGAGGGGGTAATTATGAAACATTTACGCAGGCCAAGGACATAGTATTCGTGTGGTCAGGGAATCGGCTGATGTTGACAGGATGTTAGAAAGGTCACAGGTTTGTCATATCTATTGATATCTAGGATGTTGGCTTTTCAGAAAGGTTACAGGTCATCACCTTGGGTTTCTTGACGTCAGATGTATTTCTCAGCAAGGTCAGAGCTTTATCATATCATTATTCATTTTGACTACCAGATTTGTATTAGTCTTCTGCAGCTGGCTGGGGATTTTCCATGAACCTAGTCATACTTAATTCTAAACATAATAATAACATCAATAATGGAGGGTTTCAAGGACATCGCTTCCAACACATTTTTAATGTGTATCATTCCTATTCTAGTTTGGGTATTTCTAAAACCAAATTTTAGTCAAATACTTTAGGTTGTCTTTTCTAGATAATGTTTCTAATTTCTAGTTCATTCTTATAGGGTTTTTTCCATGAAATTTCAGGATTTTTGGTTTTAATGACATCAAGAGATTTTATGGGACATGTACCAAAATGTTGAAGTCTGGTCATCTGGGGTACTTTCTCCTTTCCAATTACTTCAGGGAAGCTCATAGAGTATACCTTTGTGGCTGATCAACAGGATCTGAAGAATGAGTTTATCTTTGATAAAAATTATTAGGAAACAGAGGGAAGACAAAATGCAGAACAAGGGAAGAAGCACTTTCAAATGAAGCCCTATGAACACAGATGTCAGCTAGCATGATTATAAGGGTAACTTACTACTTCTTTCATTTTCCAGAATCACTGCTCTTTATTGGCTTAAATTCGTTGTCTTATGAATGGTTGTTTCATATATTTGAGGACTTAATTGTATCAGGAAGGCAATTATATCTGGTCCATAATAACCTTCTGAGCCTGACTCACTGGTCAGTTGTCATAAGCCCAATGAGATGTATTATAATTTCACATTATTGCTTATTCACACTCATGAAAACATAATTGTTAGCACTTATTCATAAGTCTTGCTAATTTATGTCTAATTACTATCTATATCCCCCATTTCCTCTAAAAATTTATTTCCATTTCATTTTAAAAGATAGCCAACATTTACTAGGGAAACAGAAAGTTCCATATTGAAGGCATGTTAATCATAAATGTCATCACTGCTGAAATAGAAAAGTCTATACATAAAACTGAGTGAGAGCAAGATGGGAAATGTTAGCAAGATCTATGCTACGATCTTAAAATAATGCCTTATTCAAATATAGACAACTTTACAAATGTTTTAATGGATATGAATTTTTCCTATGAAAATATTTTTAAAGTCATCTATTTTAAGACTAAGTTACTTTGATGAATAATTTTGTTATATAAGTAGTTTCCTAGACTAATTTACGAGTATTTATTTGATTAGCCAGTTGCTGGGAACTCTCTCTAAAGAATAGAGTAACTACCTTCACCTGTATTTTTAAAAATATTTTTTATTTACCTGATGTAATTGTCATCTTGTAGACTTACTGCTGAATAAGTTTACCCATTCTTTCTTTCTGAACTCTGACTGGCTAGTTCAACTTACCTGGATCAATCATTTTAAGCTGACAGGTTCAATCTGGCTTCTCTTAGCTTCTCATTGAATTGATGTTCTTGGCCTAAAACAAACTGTGGGAATTTGTTCTAATCTTCTGATTCCTCCATAGTCTCTGGCTTCAACTGTCTGTGCTGACCTGCACTGAATTGAATAAATTCGCCACAAATTCAACTCCACTGCATGGCACTCATTGCACTGACTCCCAGCTAAATTGAGTGACTAAACTCTACTGCCCTGAACTCAACTGACTGAAAAGAACTAACTTCCCCTCCAATGCTCATGAATAGCTGTTCTTTCCTGTTCTATTCACATGAGAGTGGAATATAACTTATCTCTGACTCAATCTGTCAAATCTTTCATCACTTTGTCCTTCACTTAGATGTTACTGTTCTATATGAATGCTTTCTTTTACAAAATAACTTTACCTACAATATTAGAGTAAGTGATTGTAGTAAGGGTCTTTCTGTATTCCAGTGAAATCAAATAGACCTAGAAGGTCTATGGATGCAGTCTCTAACCAGAGAAGTCATGATGCTGGATTAAATTTCTCTACATGTATTCAATATGGACATTTTAAACAAAGCCTTATTTTTGTTTCTTGTTTGAAATACAAAGTATTTTGTAGTAGATTCTAGGATATATATTTTTTTCCTATTCTCTTATCCCTTTTTGTTACATTCATCGGAAAACAGGTGGCTCTATTTTGGCATTTTTCCCAGATACCTTCCACTAAGCTGTACACATTGTTTTCATCAGTCTGCTGCATTGACCCTGGACACCTTAGCACACAAATTCTTTAAGACACAAAGTGCTCGAGTCATGTTTTTATAGAGTATCTGCAGAATCTAGTGAAGGTTGGTTTGAAACTATTTCTCAAAGAAGGAGCTTTTATAGAAGCTAGATGATGACTTACTGATATCATAGCATAATATGATAACTACATCTCAAATAGAAACAATCACCGAAGGAACATGATGGCTTCCTACACATGTTTAAGAGGACCATCCTATAAGCAACAGTTTTTCCTTTTACCTTCCTATAAATTTTATGATTGTCATTAAATAAGAGAGGAAGATTCAAAAACTTACTTTGCTCTCCAGGATAGGTAACCTTTTGGAAAACTGAGACCACAGTAGTTCCATAAACTTTCTGTACTTTTCTTGCATTTATAGACATCACTGAGCAACTCTATGACAAAAAATTAACTGTAGCCTAATAGGCAAAAGCAATGGATAACACAATGGCTTGACTTTGTAAGAAATTTGTCTAGCTTTTTCCATCACTGGTGATTGGTGCTGGATAAGTGAAAAGGTTAAGCAATTTAGAGCAATAAGCAGAGGAGATGTACCAGACATAGGTCAGGAGTGCTTACCTCTCAAAAATCAAGACTAGGGAGATGACAATATTTTAGGAAAAAAATGAATTTTATTCCAAGGCCAGCTGTGAGAGGATGAAAGATACAGTCATCAAAATTACAGCCACAGAAACTGATAGGTTCAATGGGCATTTGTTACTGACAAGCAGGTATAATGAGTTGGTAAAATTACAGGCTGAGCAATGTCATCATTATATATTGTATGTGCCTATCCTGTCCGTATATTTTAGCTGAAGATTTACAATTGACTTTGTCCTCCTAAGATAGTTTTTGTTAGATTGTGTTACCATTCTACACTTTAAATATCATAGCAATTTATAGCATCCATTTTAGTGAACTTATAGAATTCAGAAGAAAGAAGACAGTACTATACACCTTCATGTCCTTTGGGTAATTTGTAGGTCATCTAATTATCTGGGTTCTATAATGTAAAGAAAGAATACTTAAGAGTTCATGACTTAATTATTTACACATATCTGCGAGTACAGTCATAATCATGCACAAGCGGGATGTGAGATATGATTTTGTATAAGGAAGAGAACTAAAGAGAGGAAAATGTAAGAGTCTGACTCAAGGTACACTTAACTTTGGACATATGAAAGCCCTGAGACCTGAGCTTAGTGTCTGAAGCATTCTATTACTGAACTAGATTGCTACCCTGTTTATTATTTTGTTTGTTATAAGAACCCTTTCGGTGAAGTTATATGTGATTGACTTAGTTCTACAAAACCTTAGTTCTTAGTTTTCTCTTATGTATTCAAGGTGACACTAGCTAAGAATTTCTGTTTTTGAATAACGGATTTTATTTATTGTTCTGTAAAACAACAAGAGTAATTCTAAATTTCTTTTAAAGCATATTGATTTCTCTAGAGAAGCATGACATCTGGCTTCCTGCCTTTTATAAATAAGTTCAGTAGAAGTCCAGATGAAAGAATTCAAGATGATTGGTATTTAAATGAACTCATTGAAGCCCTATCTTTCTAAAACTGCATCTACTTGAGACTTCTTATTAAATCAACCTAGTTTTTAATGGACAAAAAATTAACAATGGGGCATAGTACTTATGAAAAATATTTCAAAAATAAATTTAAAAATATATATGGTGCCCCCTGTGGAGTTCAATTCCTGGAGGTACCAACTTCACATGCACAGTGAAATAAATAGTAAAAGCAATATGGAGTATTCATGATGCTTACTCAGAACTAGGTATTCTTAGAAAGAATGGGATTCATTTACTTCAGATCTCTTTTTAAATGCCAAAATTGCTGAAAGATAAACTTTATTATATTGATGTTTAAAATGTAGAGTTTATTTGAGAAGACAGAGAGTCGTGATTGATCACTTGAGTTTATTAGAGTTTGGTAGAGTTTCTCTACCAGAGAAAATGATGAGATGAAAGCTACTGTAAGATAATCTAGTAGACCAAAAAAAAACAATGTCTTTGGTTAACTAGAATAAATCAAAAGAACAAACAAGTATTGTTTCTGCTTTTAAAGTGAGTATATACCAGCTAGGAATCTGGAACAGTATTTTCCTTTTGTTCCATAGCTTATTACAGTCTTGGCTTCCATATTATTAGATGCTTATTTTCAAGAGCCTTTAATCGGATTATTATTTACTTGGCATTGGAAAGGGTGAGGGGAATGTATAATAACTAATACGATAACAGCAGAAAAATGTGTACTTTTAACTTCTGATAAACGAACAAAAAATAGTTACCAAAACTTCCAATTTCAAATAGCTCTATGTTTAACCAAAATTGTTCCTTCTCATTAGGGCACTCAGACATTTGCACATTCTTTCATTTAACATTTGAAGGAATAAATATCTAGAACTTCTTATTCTTGCTGTCTCTGACAATCTCATTGTTCCTCTTAGCCAGAACCCCATAAAAGTCAACTTGCAGGTACATCCTTCAATGACATTTACAGATCACATCTTTAGAACACTAAGCACTTAGGGCAGAAAGGTAGGGCTTATATTTAGAAGATTAGAGGAAACACCACATACTATAATACACAGATGAGTTTTATGAGCTTTCATTAGTAAACACAGTCCTCCAGAAGGTCATAATATCTGGGACAATGATTGTCAGCGTTCGCTCTACATTCCTTTAGTTCAACTTAACCAATATTTAGTACTTCATTCTATTTAATGACAAATTATGGATTACCGATAAGAATTAAAGTCATGCAATGTCAGTTAAATGCTAACTTCAATACTATTTATTTCATTTAATTTTGGAAATTTTTACTATTTTCCTTTAAAAATATTTTATTTTAAATCAAAGTAGTATTACATCACTTTTCCCTTCCCCTTTCTTTCTAAGACCACCCGTGATAACCTTCAAACTCCTTCCATGGCCCTTCTACTCTCATTTTGATAGTTTCATTTTTTTAAAATCTACTTTTATTGCTTTCTCTTCTCTTTCTTTTATAGCATTATTATTATTCCTTTGTATTTTATTTATTTATTGTTTATTAGTTATTTTATTTGCTTACATTTCAAATGTTATTCCTTTTCTCAGTCTCTCCTCAAGGAACCCCCAACCCTATCACCCTCCTCTTTGCCTCTAAGAGGGTGCTCCCCCACCCACCCACTCCCACATCATCCCTCTAGCATCCCATTTCTCTGGAGCATCAAGTTTCTACAATACCAAGCACCTCTCGTCCTACTGATTCCAGATGAGGCAGTCCTTGGTTATATAAGAAGTGGGAGCCATGGACCAGCCCACATATGCTCCTTGGTTGGTGGTTTGGTCCCTGGGAGTACTGAACAATCTGTTGAGTAGACATGTGCTAATATATCCACATTAATAATTCAGTTCAGTGGAAGTACAATAATGATCTCATAGTCTGAATATTTTACTTTTTGAAGTTAATTTCTTAGTTTTCCTATTGGCATTTTATTTCTTGTATAGTTAATAGTCTATTGAGTACCACAGGATTATAGCCAGGAATTACTTTTTTTTTAATTATTTTATTTATATGAGTACACTGTTGCTGTCTTTAGACACACCAACAGAAGGCATCGAATCCCATTACAGATGGTTGTGAGCCACCCTGAGATTGCTGGGAATTGAATTTAGACCTCTAAGTGCAGTAAGTGCTCTTTTTTTTTTTTTTTTCTTTTTTTTTTCTCCTTTTTTTTTTTTCTTTTTTTCGGAGCTGGGGACCGGACCCAGGGCCTTGCGTTTGCTAGGCAAGCGCTCTACCACTGAGCTAAATCCCCAACCCCGCAGTAAGTGCTCTTAACCACTGAACCATCTCTCCAGCCCTGCTTTTTTATATTATGCAAAAACATGGGAAAATTGGACAATGAATGAAATAACCAAATAAATTTGGAAAACCTAACACTGCCACTAGATTTTTCCCACCTCACTGTGTCAAATTTTTAGTAGTAGAAATATAGTTGCACAAGAAGGTAATAAAACAAGGAATAGTGGTAGTCTGAAAACAACAAAGTAATTAACAAGAGATTCATGCCTGTCTCTGTTTAAAGAAGCCTTTAATTACCAGATTTCAATCTGCCCTAAACCTCAGAGGCTTTAAGGCCTTAGGTGAGTAAAGTCCTGAGAGATTGCTTCTTTATTCTAGGCCATGACCTTCCTTCCTTTACAGTACTTGTCTATGAATCTCCTACAGGCATTCTCAACACCTTTGATATGCAAATCTTCCTAAATGCCTCCGTGCTTTTCACACTAAAAGGCTCTTGATCAATCTACTTTCCTGGGCTAGATTTACCCAGGGAAACCAAACACATCTATAGAACATTTTTCCCAAACAAAAAAGAATATACCTTCTTCTTAGCACCTCACAGAACCTTCTCCATAATTGACTATATAGCCAGTCACAAGGATTGCCACAACAGGTAAAAATAAATTGAAATAACTCCTTGTATAGTATCAGACCACCATGGATTAAAGCCTGACAACAACAGAAAAAACAGAAAGCCTACACAGTCATAGAAACTGAACAACTCTATTGTCAATAATCACTGGGTCAAAGAAGAAATGGGTTAAAGTATGTATAGAATTCAATGAAAAGGAAGGTACCAAACTTATGGAACACAATGAAAGTAGTGCTACGAGGCAAGTAGCCCTTTATGAAGGCACTAAGTGTCTTCATAAAGAAATTAGAGATTCCTGTGCTAGTAATTTATAAATAAAACAGAAAACTCTAGAACAAAAAGAAGCAAAAACACCCAAGAGGAGTAGATGGCAGGAAATAAACTCAGGGCTGAAATCTAAAAATTAGGAACGAAGAGAACAATACAAAGAATCAATGAAACCATGAGCTGATTTGAGAAAACTAATAAAATAGACAAACCCTTTGCTAAAATAACTAATGGACAGTGATATCCATCCAAATTGACAAAATCAGAAAACCTAGTTACAATTTCCAAATCTTCTAAGAGGATAGGACCAAATATCCCAAAGTCACAGGACTTTCTGTTGTTCCAATAACAGAAGAAAAGTTCACTCTATCTCTAGGTGTATCTAGCAAGATAATCCATGATATCTTCCCAACACAGAGCTTAAAATTTCTCCCATCTTTCGTCATAGTTGATTTCAAGCTGAGTACTAGATTCTGCTTTCAATCTCAAAAGCTTTAAATGTTTTCTTTAGTTAATGTATTACCTGATTTATATGACCCTTTCCTTGACACCAGTGATATACTGTGATTTTCGAGTATTACTCATCTCCCCACATTCTAGGCACTATAAAAGGATGCATCCTCTTTATTGCTTGTTCCATACAATCAATACATTAATGTTTGGACAAGAGAGATCTCCGAAAATCAAGCAATGATTTGAATACATACAAGGTATTTGTTAATTCTCCATAACATTTTTTTTCTGTTTCATCCAAGACTCTAAAAAAAATCAACAAAATTGTAAATATATCCTATAAATACAGTAAAACATGTTCAATAGCAACATCCCAATTTACATATATTTTGTGTGTTGAGAGAAAATATAGCTTAGGGAATCTTACAGAAGAGGGGAAGAAGGATTGTTGGAGCCAGAGGGGTCAAGGATACCACAAGAAAATCCACCAAATCAACTAGCTTAGGCTCAAATGGCTCAAAGAGGCTGAAGCAACAGAGAACCTGCATGAGTCTGAGTAGACCCTGCAAACATGCTGTGGATATATAGTTGGGTCTTCTTGTGCTGTGCCAAAAAGTGGGAGCAAGGGCTGTCTCTGACACTTTTGGGATCCTTTTGCTCCTACTGGGTTGCCTCATTCAGACTTTATATGAAGAGAGAAACCCAGTCTTACTGCAACTTATTATGCCATGTTTGGTTGCTATCATTGTGAGGCCTGCCCTTTTCTGAAGTAGATCTGGGAGAGAGGGCAGGTGGAAGTGAGAGACCAGAAGGGAGGAGAAACTGAGGTAGTAATGAAATATTATATGAGAAAATAATAAATAAATAAATAAATAAATAAATAAATAAATAAATAAGAATATATAAGTTATCCTCAATGCTTATCGCCATCTTACATATCCATGAGTCCTAAAAAATATCTCAACATATTCCATCATAATTTAAGGCAGCCTAATAAATCACATGAATGCTGTTTGAAGAATTTGTCTCATAACATGCAGTGATTTCCCAATTTCTGGAAAAAGTTTTGTAATTATTGATTCATTTCATTTAGTTAAAGCTTTCCAAAATATTTTCCTTCTCAGCTGTAATTCAGTTTTTCATTAATCACGTATTGTTTTGAGATTGTAATGTACTAAGATGAATTCCTCTTCCCTTTTATGTCTGACAGTTTTACACCAACTTTCCTATGCTGAAGTGTGAAAGGAGGGAACCTCAATTACAAAGATGACTCTGTATCCATCCCTGTGTGAAGGACTCTGGGTTCTTTCCAGCTCTGGCTATTATAAATAAGGCTGCCACGAACATCGTGGAACAGTTGTCCTTGTTATATGTTGGAGCATAGTTTGGGTATATGCCCAGGAATGGTGTAGTTGGGTTCTTGGGTCTCTATGTCCAATTTTGTTAGGAACTGCGAGAATGATTTTCACAGTGGTTGTACCAGTTTGAAATCTGACCAATAATGGAGGAGTGGTTCTTCACATCCTCGTTCTTCACATCCTCAACAGCATCTACTCTGAACTGAGTTTTGGATCTTAGCCATTTGACTGGTTTAAGGTGGAATGTCAGGGTTGTTTAGATTTGCATTTCGCTGATGACTAAGGATGTAAACATTTCCTTAGGTGCTTCACAGCCATTCAGTATTCCTCAGTTGAGAATTGTTTGTTTAGCTATGTACCCCATTTTTAATAGGATTGTTTGATTATTCTGGAGTTTAACTTCTTGAATTCTTGTATATATTAAATATTAGCAATCTATCTAATGTAGAATTGGTAAAGATCTTTTCCCACCTGTGGGTTGCCATTTTTGTTCTATTGACAGTGTCCTTTCCCTACAGAAGCATTGCATTTTCAATGAATTGTGCTGGTTCAACTGGAGGTCAGCATGTAGAAGAATGCAATTCTTAATGAAAATTATTAATTATTATTAATGAAAATACATTCTTATCTCCTTGTACAAAGCTCAAGTCCAACTGGATCAAAGACCTTTATATAGAACCAGATACACTGAAACTAAAAAAAAGATTAAGTAGGAAAAGATCCTCGAACACATAGGCACAGGGGAAAGTTGACTGAACAGAACACCAATGATGTATGTTCTAAGATCAAGAATGGATAAATCAGACTTCATAAAATTGCAAAGCTTCTGTAAGACAAGGCATAATGTCAATAGGACAAAATGCAGCCAACAGTTTGGGAAAAGATCCTTATCAACTGTACATCTGATAGAGGGCTAATATCAAATATATACAAAGAACTCGACAAGTTAGACTCCAGAGAATTAAATAATGTTATTCTAAAAAATGGGGTACAGAATTAAACAAATAATTCTCAACTAAGGCATATTGAATGGCTCAGAAGCACCTAAAGAAATGGTCAAAATCCCTAGCCAATAAGAAAATACAAATCAGTGAACTAGACTGTTGGGGGGAGGGCAGCAATGGGGGGAGGGTGGGGAGGGGAACACCCATAAGGAAGGGGAGGGGGGAAGGGGATAACACTCGAAATGTATATAAGAAATATTCAAGTTAATAAAAAAAAAGAAAAAAAAAAAAAAGAAAATACAAATCAAAACAACTCTTCGATTCTACCTCATACCAAATCAGAATGTCTAAGATTAAAAACTCAGGTGACAGCAGAAGCTGACAAGAATGTGGAGAAAGAGGAACACTCCTCCATTGTGGGTGGGATTGCAAGCTGGTATAACCACTGTTGAAATCATTCTGGAAGTTCCTCAGAAAGTTGGACATAGTGGTACCTGAGTACCCAGCTATACCTCTCCTGAGCATATCCCTAAAAGATGCTCCAACATATATCAAGGACACATGCTCCACTATGTTTATAGCAGCCTTATTTATAATAGCCAGAAGCTGGAAAGAATCCAGATGTCCTTCAACAGAGGAATGGATACAGAAAATGTGGGAAATTTACCCAATGGTTTACTTACTCAGCTATTAAATATAATGACTTCATGAAATTCTTAGTCCAATCATAGATATAGACAATATTATCCTGAGTCAGGTGACCCTGTCACAAAAGAACACACATCGTATGCACTCACTGATAAGTGGATATTAGCCCAAAAGCTTGGAATACCCATAATAACATTCACAGACCATATGCAGCTCAAGGAGAAGAAAGGGCAAAGCGTGGATGCATCAATCCTTCATAGAATGGGGAACAAAATACGTCCCAGAGGAAATAGAGTTAGTGGAGCATAGTCTGAAGGAAAGGCCATCCAGAGACTGCCCCACCTCAGGATCCATCCCATATGCAGCCACCAAGCCCAGTCACTATTGCTGATGCCAAGAAATGCTTGCTGACCGGAGCTAATATTGATGTCTCCTCTGAGGCTCTGCCAGAATCTTTTTACTGATACAGATTAAAATCCTTGCATCCAATTATCAGACTCACCAAAGCAACCCGAATGGAAGAATTTGAGAATGAACTGAAGGAGTTGAAGGGGTTTCCAACCCCATAGTAAAAACAAAAATATTAACCAAGCAGACCCCGCCTGAGCTCACAGGAACTAAACCACCAACCCAACAGTACACATAGGGAGACTCCTGTACCAGTTGCCTATGTATCAGAGGAAAGTATTGTCTGGCATTGGGAGAAAAAGCCTTTGGTCCTGTGAAGGCTCCTTTCCATGATGTAGGGGAATTCCAGGGTGTTGATGTTGGAGTGAGTTTGTGGGAGTGGAAGCATCCTCATAGAAGTCCGGGAGGGGTTTGGGAGACGGGGAAACTGGAAAAGGGGATATTTGAAATGTAAATTCATAAACTATCCAATAAAAAAGGAAAAACTATTGATTGATGGGGACTACTCCAGCTTCTGTTGAGTAGTGCCATTCCTGGAGCTTTGTATTGTATAACAAAGTAGGCTGAGCACGAGGTGCCAGGCATCCCACCATGGACACTGCATCAGCTCCTGTTTGCAGGTTCCTTTGATGTTCTAGTTCCCATTGATGAGGGCTTGGGATGTGAAAGCATAAGCAAATAATCCCTTTCCTTCCACAGGTTACTGAGATCATGGTGTTTCATCACAGCAATGGTGACCCTAAGTCAGATTTCCTACTTCCCTCCAAACCCTCTCAAATTCTCCTTCTTGCTCTTCTTCAAATGTGTATCTTCTTTACGTGCATATATGTATTGTTTATTGTTTATATATACACGTGTGTACTCACACACATATACATACATAGATACATACATGTATATGCATACGTATATGCATGTGTGTCTTGCCATTTTATTGCTGTGAAGAAACACCATGAGCAAGGCAATTCTTATAAAGAAAAATATTTTATTATGTCTAGCTTACAGTTTCAAAGTCTTAGTCCATCATGGCAGGAACCATGGCAGCATGCAGTAAGACTTGGTGCTAGAGGAGATAAGAGTTCTACATATTGATCTAAAAACAGCAGAAGAGGTTTAGAATTACACACTGGCCGTAGCTTGAGCCTATACATGAGACCACAAAGCCCATCTCCACAATGACACAATTTCTTCAAGGCCAAATCTACTTCAATAAGACCATTTAACCTAATAGTGAAACTCCCTATGGACCAAACATTTAAACACATGAATTTATGGGGGCTATACCTATTCTAAGCACATACTCACATACTCACAAACACACACACACACACACACACACACACGCATTGACTCTCTCTCTCTCTCTCTCTCACACACACACACACACATACACATACACATGCATGCATGCATTCATACACATACACACATACACACATATACTTGTATGTGTATGTATTTATTTATACAGTTTGCTCAATCTGTATATTACTTGCATGTTTATTTTCAGAGTTGACCCTTTGGCAATAGATTTCTATCATTCCATATCTTTTGTGTTTACTGCAGTGACAGTAGGGATATTTAATAAGTACACAATTGTAGGAATAATTTAAGAGGCATTTTAAATGTTTATTTTACCTTATTTTTCTGGCATGCTCTGCTTTTATGGCCCAGTTGCATAATTAGTCTTCATCTCTACAGCTGTAATTTTTTTCAGGAGTTAAACATCTGAACACAGAAGACATAAAAATGTTTATTTTGTGTTACATTAAAAATAACATGCCTGATTATGTGCCTGTTAGATTGATTTACTTCTGCTTTACTCTTGACAATAGAAAATCCATTGAAAGCTCATAAATTTCTGCCAAGCTCTCATTCTCATAACTTTACTCGAATATCATGATGATGTATGTTATAAATAATATAATGCTGGCACTATGGATATTTCTTCATAAAACACATATCTTTCTTTTAATATTAAAGTCTTAGTTGATAAACTGTGCAAGTAATAATGGGAAAAGTTTGTCTCTTCAATGCCATTATTATAAAAGTTCAAGCTCTGGAAAGGCAGGAAGTAGTTTAGCAGTCTGAGGCTTTTCTAATATCACAGTATCTAGAGTTAGACCATAGAATAGGATAGAATATTAACAACTTCTCTGAAATAATTGAAATTTCAGCAAAGAATTACTTTATTTTCAGTCAATGTTAGCACTTACTTCTTATTGCTTATATCTTTACAAAATAAGTCTTTACTCTTACAGCAAGATATTTTATACTTTATATGATTGCCTTTAAAGTAAGGAGATATATTTCCATTTTACAGGTAACATAATAGGCATTATACAGTCCAAAGTTGTTATTTATGTATCCATGTATAAGTGTGGTAGATTATGAAATACTTCTTCAAGGAATCCTGCTGATGGTTGCTTATCTATATTTTTGTAGATGTACCAACTTGTACATGACATTTTCGTCCTTAGACAAGAGGAAAAGAAGGTTAGAGGTCCATGCCTTTGCTTATGTGAACTATCCCCCAAATGTTATTTTTCACTATAACCATAGGTCATTAGAAGAAAACTGGTTACTAGAAAGAGCTAATGAAGAGTTCAAAGGTGAGAAGCACCATTTCTTTCACCGGTATCGGTAACCCTAAAAGACAGAGAGAGGTACATATGTGTGGAGTATATGAAAATGTTATTACATATGACATTGAAATGGATCAATTATATTGTTAATATTTCTTTCCTAGAGGAGTGGTTAAAAGAGAGAGTTCATAGCTCTAATGTGTTGACTTACAGGATATGAGACTGTTTCCATTCTGGCTGGTTCACGATGACGAGGATAAACTTTAAGTTTGGGATCTAGAAAGTCTTATGATTATTAGATCCTTGTAGGTATCAGAGAGGTGGAAGGAGTGTCTCCAGTTGGTAGATGACTAGAAATATAAACAAAGATTTTTCTGTTCAGTCAACTAGAAAAAGAGTGGGAAAGATCACAAGGGGACATTTCAAATAGTCCCCACTTTTGCAATATAATGTTTTACTTAGCAAATTTAGATTAACCTGAAACATCTTAATGACAATGATTATAATAAGAGAGAGGATAATTACCAAATATATATTAACCTGAAACATCTAAATGACAATTATTGTAATAAGAGAGAGGATAATTATTCTGACAAGTGAATCACTACAATTTTGGAATTTATAATACCTATGGACATTTACTCTAAGATAGAAATATATCACTCCATTTTAAAAGTAATTCAACAGAGTTAAAGAAAATCTTGTAATACTGAATGCTTTTCTTTTAAAAACTTAAGGAATCAGTGAGTGCTAACTATCATTGAAAGTAAAATAATTATTTGTAGAAATTTCAATTAAGTGTGTCAAACCAATCAAAAATATGTAAGTGACTTGCATTTTTAATTGCACTTGGGTAAAATACATAATGCTTTTGACATTGTTGTTCTTATTGTTCATATAGCATATTCAAATGTATCCTACTACCCCTTGCCTAAACCCTTAACAGAAAAAATTTATAACTATTTTCCTGTGAAACCCATTCAAACAACTTATGACAGTGATTCCCTAAATGTCATGTTTGCTAGGTAGGTTGACTTAAAAGAATAATCAACTTCAAATGAAATATATTGCCATAATGGCTATATGCATCCAAAGTTTGCTTTTTGTACCCACAGAGATTTATTTCTCTCATATGGTGGTGCTATTGGCTCTGATTCCTGGTTGCTCTTCATTGAGCCAATGCACTCTTTAAGCATAACATGGCTAAGGAAAAACAAACTAGAGAAATAACACAATTGGTTTAAAATTTTCTGCTGAGGAGTATCACTTGTCATTTGCACAGGTCATCTTCAGAGCCAAAAAGCTAATATCGAAATAAATGCCACAAGGAATATAAGGCTTTTAGAAGGAGATGTAAAAATAATTGGAAATGATAGCAAAATATATGACACTTCGTTTCCTTAATCATTTCCCTCCTTGGTACACTGGCTAGCATTATCCTTGGAACATAGTGGTAACTACTTTGAGTTAATGACTTTTATCTCTCAGCTTCTGCTTACTCAAATGTTATTGTTTCTTAACATTTGCCTCTTTCAAAAACAAATGTAATTTAGGAGCCATTGTACTTAAGAATGTCCTTGCTAGGGGACAGTACGATAAACTGAAAACTTTACTTCCTTTGATGTATGATTTGTCTTTGAATACAATTTCAGATTGCATTAACTTTTTGCAGTCCTTAATCATTTATTAATATACAATACATTCAATTAAAATGCTTTATATTGTATATTTTGACATATAGCTTTTCTGTATATAAAATAGTAGGCCTTAGGAGCAGAATATCACTTTCATCCATTTTAAATGACATTTATTTAATTGACCTGATTTACCCAGATGATGTAATTTCTGACACTGAACTCTGTTACACATCAAACTCCCTGATGTCGAATCATGCCTTTTCTGGTTTGGCAGGATCCAAAGCAAAAGTGGGATATAAGTTATCCCATTATAGAGTATTGTATAAGTGAAGATGAAAGCTAAATGTTCCTATAAGTTTCAGAGATGGCTCTTCAAATACAGTTGTTTTTCATACATGGTTTATAAATGGATATATATGAACACAACAAATGGCATGCCATTTTTATTTTTACAGAATGGTATTAATAAGGGGATAAAACCTGTCATTATTTATTTACTTTTTCTACTAGTTGTAAAAATGGCTTAATATAGCTGACTTAATAAGATTTTTTTAACCCGAAGATTTCTTTTTTAAATACTTTTGATTCTTTTATAATGTACAATTAGGAACTCCTTAGCTAAATCTTGCCTCAGGCATTTTCTTATTAAATAAGTTTTTACATTTTGCTAAAGGGATACCAGACATAAGATTTTGAAGCAGCTACTTTTCAATGATTAGTAAAAGCTAATAACATTTTCTTTGCAGTTGTTACAGTTTTATATTTATAGCTGGTTAAGTTATCTAAATGGTTTTTTGAATCTATGCATCAATCCATTGCCTTCTCACTCACCTAAACTCCCTGTCGAGTTAATCTTACATTTCTCTGTTAATATATTTAGCAATGTAAATGCCAGGAACTTACCTGTACCACATCTTTTTAAGTCTATCAAGTCATAAATTTTACTAGACAAAAATATGATAATATATATCATCATTGTAGGTTTTAAAAAATCAATTAAATCACAGTAGAGGGGAGCCCATTTATATTCCGAGAGCCAAACCCAACCATTTTTACTACTTTCAAAGGGCAGCTAACCATGGGGCAGAATTAAGGATGACTCTCTTTGTCTTGCCCAAAGCAAAGAAGCCTTAATTTTAAAAGAAGTTTCTATGTAATCTTCCAGTTATATCTCTCTATAAATTATACTTTTTGTAGTTGTTGCTGTTTTTGGTTGTGGAGATAGTGTCCTTTTATGCAACTCCTACCAGTCTAGTGCTCCTTTCACAGACTAAGATGTTCTCAAATTTTCACTTTATTTATTTCAAAGGAATTTGAAACAACCTTGACATCCTTTTCCAAAGAGGTTAAATCAGGTAAATGAGATGCTGGCATAATTTAGTTTTTCCTTATGAAATTTACTGCTTTACATGAGCACATTGGTATACCTATCATTTTAAGCTCACTGACTTAATTCTATGAATGGAATGCATCTATCTACTAAGTACTATTTGTTTATGTGCACATTTGTAATGTGAAGTTAAAGTAAAATCTGGACAAAGAAAGTGTGTAAAATACTAAGGAACTTAAATAAGATTTAATGGTGAATCTGAGACATAGGGTCAGTATTAGAGAGAACAGAGTAACGTTAATGATGATGCATTATGGTGGACTCAAAAGCAGAGTGACAAGTCAGTGGGGCAGAATATATTTTACAGACTAGTAATAGACAAATCTTTTTTTAAAATGAATGTGTTATGCTTCCACAACCCATGTGTTAAAATGCTAACAGGGAGCACTTGGATAAATGTCGCTATAGAGAAATTAAATTTAAATGAGATTATAAAAGTGAGATCCTAAACTGTGCTATGGAAAGAAACATAAGAATTTTGCCCATGTGTAAAGGAAAATCTGTGTGGCACTATAGGGTTATGGATATTTGTTAGCTGTTGATAGAGGTATCATCAGGAGCAATCTCCTCACCAGCTTCACCCATGTCTGTATGCGCTCAATAGTTGTCTCCATGGAAGTGGAGAATTTATAAACTTTAGAGACTTCTGGAAGAAAAGATAGAATGCTGCTCAGTTATCGGAGGTCCAGAAAAATATTAGGACTTCCATTCCCTTGCTCTGTTTGATGAAAGTGGCAATGAGGATACCCATGTGTTCCTAGTGGATAGAACATGCCCAACAAATGGGTTTATTTCAAGACCTCTAGCACAGAAAAGCTTCAGACACTCAGACCTATGATATAAATTTGTCTGATGAAACAAGGACCTTTATCTTATCATGGAAACTGAAGACCACTAATGACACAGCACGTTAGCAACACAAATATTATTCTAAATTCATATTCATCATCCATCATCTATCTTCATTTCATGAAAACTGATGGAACTTAAACATTGATTTTCAGAATCCAACACACCACAAGATGCGGGCATGTGTTCAGGAAAATAGGTTTATAAAGGAGATATATGTTATTCAGTGGATGAGTAGATGACTAATCAGTCTAGTATAATTAAGATAAAAAAGGATGAGAATTATGAATAATATCTGAACATTTTTTGTGTGTAATATAAGACATGGCCTAACAAGTCATCGAGTTAAAACAGCACAATATTTCACCCTATAGTTTCTGTAAAATGGTACAATGTGCCAGGGTTCACTTGGTGAGGCTTAATTCAAAGTGCTGGGCAATATTGTAGTCTCTAAAATTCAGTTTCGCTGTCAGAAAATCAGAGCTTCTGTTATCTTCAAAATGGTCAAAGGGGAAAAACTCTTTATGTCTTAGATTTTCTTTCTGTTGTGATAAAACTCTCTGAGCAAAAGCAGCTTGGAGAGTAAATGGTTGACTTGGTTTACACTTTCAGGTCACAGTCCATTATTGAGAAGTCAGGGCAGGAACTGATACAGAGACCAAGGAGGTGATGCTTCTTACTGGCTAGCTCAGAGGATCATGCTCAGTTAACTTTCTTACACACCCCAGTTCAACCTGCCTAGAAATAGTTCTTCACACAGTAGGCTATGTGCCCTCCCACATCAATAATCAATTAAGATGGTCTTTCACAGAGAGGGTCACAAGCCAATTACATTGAGGTGAGTTATTCAGTTGGAGATCCTTCTTCCCTAGTATTAATTTGACTGTGCCAAGTTGACATTGAACACTAACCAGGGCAATGCCATAGATAAGGAATGACATCAGGTTATTCAGGCACTCTGAGATGATGTCTCTTGCAATAAAATCCAAGTCATCAAATTTGCTATCACAATGGCTTAGGGGAAAACTTTCTAGCCATTTCAACTACTATACAGTCACGACATGACATCCAACATCTTTCTAAGTCTATAATTGCATTCTGGAGAAAGAGTGTGTTGCACATGTACATCAAATGTGCTGGTCCTGGTATATGGCTCTTTGAAGCAGAAACAAAATGTGACTGGATATGAATATATGTACACCATATTAAATTATATGTATATATGTGTATGTATATATATATGTGTGTATGTGTGTATACATATATAGTCTCTAAAACGTACTTGTCAATATCAAATTTTCAGTTAGATCATTTTGTACATATATAAAGAATGAATTATAATACCCGATCCACAATGTTTATAAATAAACCAGTAATTTCAGATTGATAAAGAAGTAAATGTAGGTTAGAGCAATAAAATAGAGTAAATATAAAAAATTGAAGATGGAAATAAGGATGGAATATATTTAAGATTTATTCTTTGTAAAGTGTATAAATATTTGGCCTCATTATATGCATGTACATCTGATACCCACAGAGGTCAAAAGAGCATGTCAAATTCCACAGAACTGGGGTCACAGAGAGTTGGATGACTTTGTGTACCTCATGGGGACTGAATGCAGGGCATGGGGAAAAAAAGTGCAGATTCAGAGAACTCACTCAGCATCAAGCCTTCTGCCTATGGTTATCCAAACTAAATCTCAAAAACCTATGGGCCTTTTCTTTTCTGTTTTTATTTTTTCTTGCTTTCCTTCAAAAACCAAAATCAAATATTCCAAAGATGGACTTTTGACTGGTTATCAAGAGTTTTATGGTCTCTTATAACTAGTGATGTCAATTTTGTGTATTAATATTTTTCTCTAAGCTGATACTACATACCATGTATGTCATAGTGTTCTTTATCTTTTTGACTTGGCATGTGGAAAGAAAAGAGAAAATTCTTTCATGTATTAATGACCTAGGAAAAGGAAATATTTTTTCAAATAATTATGTTTATTTTAAGAAAAATCTTTATATGTAATTAGTGCCTTTTTGTGATGTCTAAAGATTTGATAGAATTTCAGATTTGTGCACAGGAGTACGAATGAAAAAACCTCAGGTTTCCTCTTTATATTTTATGAACTCTGAGTAGCAACACATTTCCAAAATAGAGGCATTGATAGAAAATCCACACATTCTAACAGCTTTTTTCTGTTTAAAATTTTGTGGTGAGCCATTAAACTGAACCTTAGAAATATCAATTATAGTTGATACCTTTCTTAGGTTATTTAAAACAAAATTTGTGCGTGTTTTATGTGCTTCTCATTCTGTTTTTCTGTTTCTATATCTAAATATGCAATTCCTTTGTCACCCAAAACAAAACTGTGTAGGTTGATGTCTGTATGAAGGTAGGGGCTGGCACAAGTTAGGTCAAGACCATGATTGGACAGTAAAAAATAGGGCAGGGACAAAGTTTTTGTAAGGCAGGAGAGAAGGGGAAGAGGAAGAGAATCAAGATGGAGACCGGGAAGGATTACCCAGATCTGGGTGGTTTGGAATTGCCGAGGTAGTTGGGATGTCTGTAGGCAAATTCATCTCATCTAGGTGGGCAGTTTATATCCTTCTCAATTGGTTGTGAGTTCACTGTGAGGATGTATTGTGGATTGGGAATTTACCATATAAATCTGATTGATTAAATTACAGTTTATCGAGTCATGATTTCACTGGGTTATTGGGAGCATGAACAGAGTCTGTGGCAGGGAGTCATGATAGGCCAGGCCATGCTGGACTTCTAGAGCCCTGATTTTACTGGGTAGCTGGAATTAGAGTTCACAGCTAGCAGAGCAGCCAGGAGAGATACTAACAAGAGATAAAGTATGGTTAGTTCCATTTGACCCCATGGGTGCTGGAACTAATTCTAGAGACCAGTGTGGCAAGGTGCCGTGCTGCAACAGCCCATGGACCGCCTGCGTTAGAGAGTACTTTGGGGCAGCGTGGAGCCACTGAGATAAAGTAGCATTAGTCCCTATGGCCCTAAGGAGCCCGAAAGAGAAGCAAGGAGTGATATGTGCAGGAACTGCCCACTGCTTCTTTACTGCGACAAAACTGAATTTCTCATGGAAAAATTTACAAGCAAACATTACACTTTTTATACAATTAAATATCATTTTTTGCTGTGTTAACATAAATAATCCACAATAACTTATTTATATCAAAATATGCCCCATCTTATGCTCAATCAAACACACATACTTCTATCAAAATAATTGTGTACAATAGTGTAAGATTTTTTTTAGGTCAACAAGATACTCGTGTGATTTTTTTCAAGGATGAGAAAATTAATATTTAAACAGTAGTACAATTTCTAAAGGTTCTGAGCATCTATTAAATTTACGTTTATTCTCTGAAACCTCTTCAATATTTGCACAATTTTATTGCTGTTCTTTGTAGTCTTCATGCAACTAATAATTACTACTTTACTTACAGAAATAGAAAAGTTAAATGCTGCTGAAGTTTTAGGATTAATAATACTATTATCAAGATACATACCTCAGTGTATACAGGTAAATATCCATATTAGTGAGCAAGAAAATAATTGATCATTTAATATTAACATGTATAGACTGTATATATAGAGATGGTATATATTATTCTAGAATTTATATTCAAATATATTTCCTATATATTTCATACACATATAATAAATACATTTTCTTTTACATTTAATACGTTATGACCTTTTATAATTTAACATAATAAAATAAATACATTTTATTGGAATGTATATTTTCATTTATTGCCCTTATAAATCTGAGACAGGAGGGTTACAAGTCTAACATCAGCTTGAGAACTTAGAACATATTAGTCAGGATAAATGAAGAAGTTCTGTCCATATAGGTAAATCCTTTGAATTATATAGGAAAGGACTTCAGTGCAATGAAAAGTGCCATAAAATTCTTAAATGGCAATAATTTAAAAATAAACATTAAAGCAAATTTTATCTTTGTGTAGAAACAACTGTTACTCTTCTAAAATATTTATTTTCATTTAACTTTTCAAACAATATGTTAATCAGTTATAGCCATGTTACAAACCAAATTTTATTCATTCTCTCTCTCTCTCTCTCTCTCTCTCTCTCTCTCTCATTATAAATGTCTATAGTGTTTAGCATAAAGAAGTAATTGTCAAAGAGTTACAAATTGGCATTCAGGAACAACAATACTGTTAAATTTTTGAAAAAAAAGAAAAGTTAAGAATATTACTAGGTAATAGTTTTTATGGTCTATGTTGAGATTAAATAATTAAAATAGTTTCTTATATAAAACACAAAATTAGCAATGAGGTTTGAATGTACAGTGGACTCTATGGGAAAAAAGAGGCCCATGTTACCACAAATCGCACCAATTATAATTTAAGAAATTGAAGGCAACATTGTTTCTTGGATAGGAAGTGCTATGTTATTTTGAGCATATTTAGTATTAGAAAGGAACATGGAACTATCTTTGACTATCATTCTTGTACTCAGATGATGTGGCCTTTGAAGTTGGGGCAGTTAAAAGGGGTTTCCATGTCGACATGGGAAATATTGAAAATTCATCAGGTATACATAGTTGCCAAGTACATACAAATATCAGCATCATCACCACCACCGCCACCACTACCACCAACATCATCACCCAGCTTTAAATGTAAATCTTTTGAAAAGCATTTGTTACATCAATTTTAAGTATGCCACTGTGAGTTAAGCAGTTTATTACTCTTTAATGATCATTATTTTAAAGACCATTTCTCTTAGAATAATAATAATCCATCCAATGTTTCCCAGAGTTTCTGTCATTTTCCATCACTCAAAGTAAGCCAAATTTGATTTGAGCTCAACTGCTGGTCTATATGTAAAGGAATATCAGGGAAGGTCATTCTGCCCATGTCATAAATGGAAAGAAAAGATATATAGTGCTAACAGGTAAAGGACTGGCTTTTTAATTCCATATATATATATATATGTATATATATATGGATATATATATATATATATATATGGAATTAAATATATATATATATGGAATATGGAATATATATATATATATATGGAATTAAATACTCAACACTGAACTAAATTAGTTGGAATGATAGGTATATCTGTGACCGCCAGTTTATGATCAGTAAACTAAAGAGGAATACACATTTTTGGACTCCCAGAATGGTGAATAAGGTAATGGGGACTGAGGTTACTTTATCTACTTGTGGGTGCATGTAACAATTCTCTTAGATCTATTCAAAACAAATGCATTACTTGAAGGGTAAATTATTATTCATTTGATATCATTAAGGTCTTCTTTATAATGTTATAATTTAGAAACCACTGTTACCAAATTATGGTACAATAATATGGAATATGGGAAAGCTTTTCCATTGTGGGTGGTAGTACAAACTTGTATAGCCACTATAAAAAACAATATGCTAGTTTTTCAGAAAGTTGGAAATTGATCATACTCAAGACCCAGCTAAATCATTCTTGGGCATATAACCAAAGCTAGGACATTTGCTCCCCCATATTTATTCATACTTTCCAGAGGTTGGAAACAATCTAGGTGTTCCTCAACAAAATACTAGATACAGAAAATGTACACAATGGACTATTACTTGGCTGTCAAAAACATGATACCATGAACTTTCAAGGTAAATGGATGAGACTAGAAGAATCATTCTGAGTAGGGTATCCTAGACTCAGAATGACAATATGGCATGTTAAAGTGAAAACTTAAGTGTTCTTTAGAAAGTCAGTTGTGTTAAATGGTGTTTTGCTAGATCAAACATGTGAAAGAGCATTTTTTTCTTGAAATGGACACAAGCAAAAGGCTAAGGCAGAATTGTGAAGGGAGGTTTCCCTGAAGCAAACACCGGAGAAAGGATGTTCTGCTAAGGCAAGCACGTGAAAGGACATGTGATAAGGGATTCTTTGCTAATGACATCCACTTTACATTATGCAGTTAAGCTCCTTTTGTTGGAGCTCCATAGAGAGTAAAGCTCCAAAGAACTTCCGGATGGTGCTGCAGTTTCTTGCTGCTTTTGCAGATTCAGGCTAATTGGCAGAGTTAGACAGATGTCAGATAAGACAGATATGTGCTGAAGCAAGACACAGGCTGAAGCACGATCTGTGAATGACTTGTGATATTTGGAACCCTAAGACACCAACCCATCCAGAAAACATTTAAACTATTATGGTGTACTCTCTTCAAGGTATGCTGGGGCAATGCTGGCACAAAACTTGTGGGATAAATCAACCAATGATTGATTAATCTTAAGGCCTACTCCACAGATGAAACCCACTCTGCACACTGCTTCAGAGACAAAGAACCAGAAAGTAGATAGCGATGAAACCTAGGATAAGACCAAATAATACTTATCTAAAAAAAGAGAAAAAGTGCAATGATAAATGGATTCTGGATATTTTGCTATACTTGTAGATCAATACCTTATTCAGTCATAATCGAAGAAGCTTCTTGCAAAAAAAAAAAAAAAAAAAAAAAAAAAAAAAAAAACAAAACAAAACAAAACAGAGACCCAGAACAGGATATTATCAGAGACTGGGAGCCCTTGAACACACAGTTCTAAATGAAATGAATCCATCAGTTCCCTCACCTGAGAGATCAGGGAACAGATCAGATAAGATGAGGCAAAAAGAGCGTAAGAACCATAATGGATGGAGTGCACAAAGCAAATGATGACCTCTAAGTCAGCATTAATCAGGCTCATATGAAGTCACAAAGATTCTAGCAGCATGCAAAGATCCCGTTTGCGTCTTTGACAGGTTCTTTGTACATATACTATGCATTCTACTTAAGTGTTTTCATGGGATTCCTGAGTGTGCGAACAAGCGGGTCTCTACTTCTTGTGCCTTTTGTGGGGCTCTTTTTAACTAGTCTGTCTTGTTCAATGTTGGTGTAATGGCTTTGTTTTATTCTACAGTACATTATTTTGGTTCATCTTTAAAAATGAAAAAAAAAAAAAAAAGCAGGGTTGGGGATTTGGCTCAGTGGTAGAGCGCTTGCCTAGCAAGCACAAGGCCCTGGGTTCGGTCCCCAGCTCTGAAAAAAAGAAAAGGGAAAAAAAAATGAAAAAAAAATGAAAACTTAGCCATTGGGGTGAAAGTTAAAAACAGAACTGCCATTTATACATGCTGGGAGATGGAAAATCAAAATTTTCCAAAAGAAGTGACATTGGGTATATCAACCACTCTGTGATAAGTTCATGTTTTTGTCTTTGATTTTTTTTTTGGTTTTTTGTTTTGCTTTTTGTGCTCTTATGTGGTTAAAGTTTGGTGGTTTTGTTTTGTTCTTGTTTGTTTTTGTTTTTACTTTGGTGTGTTTCATTTTGCTTTTATTTTTGGTTTGGGGAGGTTTCGTATTGGTGTTTTGGCCTTGTTTTGGATTGAGACAGAACTTTAAAGCTTGTGGGTAAGAGCAGGCACAGAATCTGGAAAGGCTTGACAAAAGGGAAGAATATGATGAAAAATATATTTAAGCTTAAAATTAAATAATAAAAAGAGAAAATCTCTCTTTTAGACAGACTATATGTAAGAACATGTATGTACCTAAATTCACATGTATGCATGCAATAATAGTGGAAAAGTGAGTCCATAAATTTGAAGGACAGTGGTGATGGCTATGTGGGAGGTCCTAGGGAATAAAATAATAAATATTGTTATTATATAATGTAAAAACTTTTAAAAGTCACCTAATTAATGTTTTGTTTTCACAAAGTTTCCTAAATGTTCCCTGGATCTTCTAATATACAAATTTATGGTATGTGGATTTGTAAAATGATGACCCACTCAGAAAAATACATGTAAGATGTCTGAATGCTTTTCCATTATTTTTCAAATAAGAAAAAACAGGGAACTATACATTTGTACTGCTGTTTACATCTTAGGCATATCTTAGGCCATGCAAGCAAAAACGAGTCACAACAGAAACCTCATCTATTCAGCTGTGACTGCAGAAAAACTTGCAGCTTTCTACTTACCTTATAAGTAGAAGCTAAGAATTACCATACAAGCCAGACACATATCTTCATTTTGGTCTGTCTGTACCAGTGTAACTCACTGGGAGGGTTGAAAGGTAGAAGGATAGCCTTTATTGTTCAAGGAGATGCATTCTTCTAACTTTAAAACTTATTTTTCAAACAGACTAAATCAAAACTGATTTAGACTAAATGAACTTCTTGGTATCTTAAGGCTGCAAAATAGAGAGGGAATTACTTGTACTGACTAGAACACAAATATGAAACCATTTCCCAAGCATACATACAGCATCTATAGGGCACAATTCACAGTTGCAGTCTAGAAAATAGGACACACAAAAAAAGTTGTCATGCTAGGGAATTTAAACAATGATAATTCTACTTTCAAAATTATACTTTTTAGTAAATTATTAAGAATCTCAAAAATATGCATGTTATACCTGTTTCTAATATATACACATATTGAGAAAATATACTAAATGAAATGAAAGGTAGAACCACTTTTGTCTTTTAATCCTCTTAACTTATAATAATGTATAGCATGCAAAAGTCATGAATCATAAAATCTATAGTAAAATATTCTTGCAGCCTCAACTTATATGTGATACTGTAAATTCTGTTTCCTCATCTTTGGTAATTGGATTCTAAACCTTAAGAGGCCATAAGAAATTGGGTGGCCCATACATATACAGCCACCCAATTAGACAAGATGGATGAAACAAAGAAGTGCAGACCGACAGGAGCCGGATGTAGCTCGCTCCTGAGAGACACAGCCAGAATACAGCAAATACCGAGGCGAATGTCAGCAGCAAACCACTGAACTGAGAATAGGACCCCCGTTGAAGGAATCAGAGAAAAGAACTGGAAGAGCTTGAAGGGGCTCGAGACCCCCATATGTACAACAATGCCAAGCAACCAGAGCTTCCAGGGACTAAGCCACTACCTAAAGACTATACATGGACTGACCCTGGACTCTGACCTCATAGGTAGCAATGAATATCCTAGTAAGAGCACCAGTGGAAGGGAAGCCCTGGGTCCTGCTAGACTGAACCCCCAGTGAACTAGACTGTTGGGGGAGGGTGGCAATGGGGGAGGTGGGGAAGGAACACCCATAAGGAAGGGGAGGGGGAGGGGATGTTTGCCCGGAAACCGGGAAAGGGAATAACACTCGAAATGTATATAAGAAATACTCAAGTTAATAAAAAAAAAAAAAAAAGAAAGAAAGAAAGAAAGAAAGAAAGAAAGAAATTGGCACTTGTATAAGTTTTGGCCCAGTTTCCAGGCTATTTATTCATTATTTACTGGGGGTTGACAGGGGTTTTTTGGGGGGAGAGGGGGGAACGACGTTTCACTATCAGTTCATGAACTTTTGAAATCTCTGTTTTCATCATGATTTCACCTTGCAGGGCATCTGTTCACTCTTGCAGACTTACCAACTTAAACATATGTCTGACCTCATGCTTCCAAACTCCATTTACTTTGTTATACTCAACTTATCACCATTAAGGCTGAATTTACTGTACACAGAAATTTAACAGAGAAGTTCAAAATATTTTGAACAGTAATCCTCCCTAGGTATTCTATTTAGATTTTTAAACAAGCATCTGTAAAATGGTTATAAACACATTTTCTTGATAAACCAGCAGGGAGCATGTATATATATTTAGAAATTGTACTGCAATAAAAAGTACAATGGAAGGTCTTAATGGTACTCTTGAAAACGTTTTATGGGCATGTTGCCAAAATACTTAAGCTAATGGCTTTTGTATCTTTTTCTACTGAGTCAATATTAGTAATTTTCATAAAAGCATCTTACACAGTCAAGAGATTCATGAAAGCATTTCAGCATGAACAAAATGAGCTTATGTGGAATATTGATTCTTCATGTCAAACACAGCTGGAGTGTTCCCCAGAAATACCAGAACAGGAATACAAAATCACCAGACAATTCCCCTTACCTATTAAATAAGAATGCGCCTCTTTATCAGATTTACTAAAAATATGCTACCTGAATTCTAGGCCCATGACAGACCAAGGCAGATGGAGACACTGCCATTAGTCATGATCTAAAGTATCCTCCAGAGGACAAATCTAGACTGCTTTCCTATTTCAGCACTTCGGTAAGACAATACTCCACTCTGTATAGCCAGGTCACTGTTTGTTCCCTTGGACTCATTGTAGATGACTATCGTATACGCCATTCACTGTGATGGGATTTGACATCTGTTCCAAACAAATGGGTTAACCTAAGAACATGTAACAGGTAACAGTAAATCTGAATGGATTTTCTCCAAATCACAGAGTTGAATGTGTGGGACGTTTCTATGATTATGCTTCTTAATTCACTTCACTGCAGACAATTTTCAGAGCCATGAAGGTCATGGTGTTTCATAATATTTTTCAAGTTGGTCTTATGGTATTGATTTTTAGATGACTTTTTTTTGGTTTTTCTCAATTTTTACACATATTATAAACACGTCCTTACTATTGAGAATCACAAGTCATGTGCTCCTTTCTTTACATTTCCTTATTTTAAAAATTTATCTACTCCCTCTGTCTCTGTCTCTGACTCTCTTTGTCTGTCTGTCTTTGATTTTTCATCTCTCTGTCTCTCTTCCTCCCTCCCACTCCTCCTCTGGTTCTCTCTATCGTACTCTATGGTTCTCTACCCCCTTTCTCTTTAGACTGTATATGATCATGTATTTTAGTATAGATACACATGTGTAACGCATGTGTATAGGTCAGATTATACACAATTTTGCAATCTTCTACCTTGTTTGAGATCAGGGAGTTACTTGTTCCTTTCTGTGTGTCCCATATTCTCTGGCTCATGAGCTTTTGTGAATTCTCTTCTTTCCATCTTTCATCTCATTGCAAGGGGGCTGGGTTATTGGTGTATGCAACTGTGCTAGCTTTTGTATGGGTTCTAGGGATCTGAACTTAGGTCCTAAAAATCACATGGCAAAGAGCCTTGCTGACACAAAGAACCGTCTTTTCAGCCCAGTAAGTATTACTGGAGCAACACATCTGTGCCAGATTCCTTGACATGCTCAGGTTCTAAGTTGGATATTTCTGGAAAAATATGGCTTTATAATTAAAATGCACATACAGATGCCATGTAGGATGTACTGGAAATACAAGCAGAAGTAGATTTGTTCTTAAAGCGTTCAGAATTTTATTAATAATATTTCAAAATGGCCTTGCAAAATTTTATGATACAGGGTTTGTTGCTTCTACTATTTAATAAAACGAAAAAATGAATCTACAATAAAATCAGAAAATCTTGATGCCCTTTTTTATGCTATTTAGAAAATAGATGCCAAGAGGTTTTAATGTATATCAACTTTAAAAAAAGAGAAAATGAAATTCATATTTCTCTTCCCTTTGAAGTTAGATCCTGTCCATATTATCATATATTATATTTCTGAAATATTTACCACCATCTCTAGTCGTGTGAAATTTCAGTGTAGGAAGATAAAAAGCATAGATTTCAGGCAATATTTTATTTGTCTTCCAAGTTCTAAATCCCAGTAGCAAATTGCTCTTCAAGACAGAAGTGACAGTATAGTCACAATTGTATTGCCATATGACAGCCTGTCACTTTGTGAGAAATAAAAGGTATTGTTGTGAATCTATAATTCCATAGATATTTCCACACATTGGCCTCAAAAAGACACGTATTTTATAGTGTAAAAACAAATCTATGCCGAAATTAATACTTTAGGCCTGAATTTGTTTCATAAAAATGTGAAACATGTTGCTATAGTAAACATCCCTATCTTATTAACTTTACATTTATCTTTTTAATAATTATGCAGGACTTATATTGTGTCAAGATTTTATTTATTTAAAAGGAGATCATGTTCCATTTGTTGGTAGGTATGTATGAAAAGCAAGCTGCTCATTTCCTACGTATTTGGGGGATGGGAGCTAGGTCCAGCCCATGTTTGGTCTTTGATTTGTGGTTCAGTCTCTGGGAGTCCCCAAGAGTTCAGGTCAGTTAACTCTGTTGGTCTTCTTGTGGAGTTTCTATCTCCTCTGGTCCTCCCAATCTTTCCCATAAATCTTCCACAAGATCCTCAGATCTCTGTCTAATGTCTGGTTGTGAGCTCCTGCATCTGTTTTGGTCAGATGCTAGATGGAGTCTCAGAAGACAATTATATTGCATTCTGTCTATAAGCCTTTCAGAGTATTATTATCAGTAATTGATTCTTGCCTGTGGAATTGGACTCAAATTGTCTCAGTTATTGGTTGGCTATTCCCTCCATCTCAGCTCCATGTTTATCCATATACTTTTTTTAGACAGGACAAATTGTGGGTGAAATATTTTCTAGATGGGTTGGTGTCCTCATCACTACCCTGCCATAAGGCTATCACTTCAGGCTCCATATCCCCTATGCCTAGGAGCCACCACCTTTTGCCCAGTGTATTTCTATTAACCCTTTCGGACTGTTCTCCCAAGCTCTATCTACACCTGACTCACAACTTCCCTTCCCCATCCCCTCTTCCACTTAGTTGCATACTTAAACCCAATTCCAATGACTATTTTATTTCCTCTTCAGAGTGAGATTAAAGTCTCCTACCTTGTATTTAGATCTGTGAATTGTACTGTCCAAATCCCTTATCTTATGACTAATATCTACCATAAGTGAGTACATACCAAGCATGTCCCTATGATCCAGGATTGCCTCACAAATCCAAGGGGTTCTGTCAATTTTCATGTTTTTGCTAAGGCTTTCCCTATGATCAAGTATATGGTCAATTTTGGAGAAGATTCCATGTGGTGATGAGTAGAAAGTATATTCATTTCTTTTTGGTGAAATGCTCTGTAGATATCTGTTAGGTCCATTTGATTAAATAATATCTGTTTCTTTCACTATTTTTGTTTTGTTTTAGTTTCAGTGGCCTGTTCACTGATCAGAATGGAATATGTTGAAGTCTCTCACTATTATTCTGTGTGATTTGATGTATGATTTAAACTTTAGTCATATTTCTCTGAAGAATATTGGGATCTCTTGCAGTTAGGGCCTAAATGTTCAGAATTGAGATGTCATGTTAGAGGATTTTTTTTTCTTTCATAAGTATGAAGTGTGCTTCCTCCTCTCCTTTGATTACTTTTGTTTGAAAATTTATGTTATTTGATTTTAGAATGTCTACTCCAATTTCTTGTCTCTGTTTGCTTGGCAAACCTTTTTACAGCCCTTCACTCTAAGGTAATGCTTTTCTTTGTTCATGAGATGCATTTCTTGTAAGTTGCAAAATGAAACAAAATGTAAGATCTTGTTTTGCATTCTCTTTGTATATCTGTGTCTTTTTATTGCTGGAATTGAGTCCATTAATGTTGAAGCACATTGATGACCAGTGATTGTTAATTTCTGTTATTTTGATATCCACTATTGTAGTGTGTATGTGTGTGTGTGTTTGTATGTATGTATGTACGTACGTACGTATGTATGTATGTATGTATGTATGTTTCTTTTCTTTTGATTTTTGCTAGTGTGAAGTTATTTATTTCTTGTTTTTAATGATATAGTTACCCTCCTTGTTTTGCCATGTTCCTTCTAGAGTCCTCTATGGGGCGGGTTAGTGGAAAGATATTGTCTACATTTGGGTTGTTATAGGATGTCTTGTTTTGTCCATATATGCTGATTCAAATTGTTGCTGTACATAGTAGCCTGGAATGATGTCTATGTTCTGTTGGAATTTTTAAGATATCTTCCTAGAATCTTCTGGATTTTAGAATCTCTGTTGAGAAGTTCTGTGTGATAGGTCTGCCTTTATATTTTTCCTGGCTTTTTTCTTACACCTTTTAATATTCTTTTTTGTTCTCTATATTTATTATTGTGATTATACATAGCAGGAAGATTTTCTTTTCTGGTCCAATCTCTTTTGTGTTCTGTAAGCTTCTTTTACATTTATAGATGTTACTTTCTTTAGGGAGATTTTTGTTCAGTGATTTTGTTAAATATTTTTCTTGGTTTTTGAGCTGAGAATCCTTTTCTTTTATTCCTATTTTTTTTTTAGATTTGTCTCTTTCATAGTGTCCCATATTTTCTGGATGTGTTGAGACCTCTATCATCTTCATATTTCTTGTGCTTCAGGTGTGTTGGAATATGCAGGGCTTGTTGTTGTGTGATATCTGAGTTCCGATTTAGTCATACTACCCTGGCTATTGTTGATGGTGCTCTTATATTTGCCATTAACCTTCTGTTTGTCCCTGGTATTGGCAGGCAATTGCTGATGACTTCAGGCCTCTCTTTGTCTCATGTGGCAGCCTGCCTCCAGGAATGCAGACAGAGCTAGTGGTCCTTGAAGGCTTCAGGTTTCCAGAATTGCAGGCGGAGATGTCCATCAGAAGTTGGAGTGCAGATGGAATGATGTAGAATTCAGGTCTGCTTGCTTTTTCACAGGACCCTGGGAACAGGGGATTGAGATGTAGATATCTTACCAGATAGTTTCAGGTGGCAGCATGCCTCCAGTAATTCAGGAAGATCTGAGGCCAAGGAAATGAAGTGCAGCAGGAACAAAGAAGAACTCATGTATTTTTCAAACTAAACAAAGTTGTTATTTGGTTTTTTTTTTTTTTGATATTTATACGTCATTATACGCTGTAGCCTTATCTCGTCTCAAATTCATTCTAGAGCCAAACTTGCTTTGAACTTTTAATTTTCCTCACTCATTATACTAGATATCAAGATTAAACCTATTTCCCAGTATGCTTGAATTATGTGTTACTTTGAAAATTGTATGTTATTATTGTATAAGATGATCGGTTCCATTCCTGGTATTTTCTATCTGTATCAAGTTCTGTGCTCATATTTATACCAAATTACAATCTCTTGTTCCTCCTTCTCACACAGTCTTCCTCTTACTCCACATGGAGTAATTGATAATATTACCACCATCTTTTCTAAAATGAAGAAAACTTCAAATGACAGATGTCAAGTGTCTTCTGCAAGGCAGACCACAAATGAAATAACAAGATTTGGCTTAAGGAAACTTGGCCTCCAAGCCAGCTCAATGCTGCTTCGTTGCTTGGCTTTTTGTTCTTAAAAACTTCTGTGGTGGCAAGGAATCTTTTATTTATGAGTATTTAGGAATTTTTCTAAACGACTTCTCTTTTTTGAGATTATAATGTAATAACATCACCTCTCCCTTTTTATTTTTTCCCCCAAGCTCCTTGCTCTGTTTCAAATCCTCCATTGTTGGTGGGACTGCAAACTTGTATAACCACTCTGGAAATCAATCCAGAGGTTCCTCAGAAAATTGGACATTGCACTTCCTGAGGACCCAGCCATACCTCTCCTGTGCATATACCCAAATGATGCTCTAACATACAACAAAGACAAATGCTCCAACAGATTCATGGTAGCCTGATTTATAATAACCAGAACTGGATAGAACGCAGATGCTCTTCAACAGAGGAATGGATACAGAAAATATGGTACATCTGCACAATGGAGTGCTACTCCACTATCAAAAACAATGACTTCATGAAATTTATAGACAAATGGATGGACCTAGAAAATTTTATCCTGAGTGAGGTAACCCAATCACAGAAAAATACACATGGTATACATTTACTGATAAGTGGATATTAGCCCAAAAGTTCGAATTAGTCAAAGTTTAATCTGCAGACAATATGAAAGTCAAAAAGGATGAACAAAGTATGGATGATTCGGTCCTCATTAAAAGGAGGAACAAAAATATTTATAGGAGGGAATATGGAGGCAAAGTTTGGAGCAGAGACTGAAAGAATGGCCATTCAGAGTCTGCCCAACCTGGAGATATAGCCAATATTTATACAGCCACCAAAACTAGATAATATCTATGAAGCCAAGAAGTACATACTGACAGGAGCCTGATTTAGTTGTCGCCTAATAGGCTTAGCCAGAACGTGACAAATACAGAGGCAAATGCTAGCTGCAAACCATTGAACTAAGAATGAGGCCTCTATTGAAGGAATGAGAGAAAGGATTGAAGGAGCAGAAGGGGCTTGCAACCCCATAACACAAATACCAACCAAATAGTGCTCCCAGGGACTAAACCACCATCCAGAGTACACATGGACAGGTCCATGGCTCCAGCTGCTTATGTAGCAGAGGATGGCCTTGTTAGGTACTAATGGGAGGAGAAGTCCTAGATCCTTCCAAGGCTGGACCCCCCCAGTTCAGGGGAATGTCGGGCCGGTATAGGCAGAAATGTGGGGTGGCTGGGAAGAGGGAATACCCTTACAGAAGAAGGGGATTGGGTTGTGATAGGGGGCTTGTGTTTGGGAAATTGGGAAAGGAAACAACATTTGAAATGTAAGTAAAAATATCCAAAAAATAAAAAGGAAAAATATTACAACCATGAATCTTAGTATGAAAATATAAATCAACCAAATCCACTCATGATCTTTGTGTAGGCACAGTGCCATAATTCAAAAGAGAACAATTGGCACTGGTATCTTGCATTGTATTCCTGCTTCTAGATCCTGAATGGACAAAAACTAATCCATATCCCCCAACCAGAAAACAGAAACAAAGAGATAAATTATAAATCGACTATTTTGAACCTCTGCCCTTGCCCGGGAAGGTCAGGCTAGTGTGATGTAGTTCTTGGGTATAGCCCATATGAACAGGCATTGACAATGGCTTCATGGAAGCAGGGATGAGAGGTAAGTGCCTGGTAGACACTGTGATGGCCTAAATAAGCTTTCTATGTTCATTCTCTCCATAATCCTAGATTTGTCTCATAGAACCGAGTGCAGAACCAGGGTTACTAAGACTTGGAGACTGGAATATGGCTGCCTGTAGATCCTTGTGTGCAAAGACATAAGATATAAAGAGTGCACTGATTTTCTAGGATATTTTGCCAGTTTCCCACTGCTATTTATGGGCCACAAAGACCTAGGATACTTTCCCTATATTAAATTATCTCTGGTATTCTTTTAACCATGGAGGCTTTCATTATGAGCTTCCCAGAACATATCAAACTGAGTATCATCTACACCTACAGGAATATTCTTTTTTTTTTTTTAAATTTTTTTATCTTTATTAACTTGAGTATTTCTTATTTACATTTTGATTGTTATTCCCCTTCCCGGTTTCCTGGCCAACATCCCCCTAACCCCTGTTCCTCCCCTTCTATATGGGTGTTCCCCTCCCCATCTTCCCCCATTACCACCCTCCCCCCAACAATCGCATTCACTAGGTGTTCAGTCTTGGCAGGACCAATGGGCTTCCCCTTCCACTGGTGCTCTTACTAGGCTATTCATTGCTACCTATGAGGTCAGAGTCCAGGGTCAGTCCATGTATAGTCTTTGGGTAATGGCTTAATCCCTGGAAGCTCTTGTTGGTTGGCATTGTTATTCATATGTGGTCTCCAGCCCCTTCAACTCTTCCAGTCCTTTCTCTGATTCCTTCAACGGGGGTCCCATTCTCAGTTCAGTGGTTTGCTTCTGGCATTCGCCTCTGTATTTGCTGTATTCTGGCTCTGTCCCTCAGGAGAGATCTACATCCGGTTCCTGTCAGCCTGCACTTCTTTGCTTCATCCATTTCTAATTGGGTGGCTGTATATGTATGGGCCACATGTGGGGCAGGCTCTGAATGGGTGTTCCTTCTGCCTCTGTTCTAAACTTTGCCTCCCTCTTCCCTCCCAAGGGTATTCTTGTTCCCTTTTAAAGAAGGAATGAAGCATTTGTATTTTGGTCATCCTTCTTGAATATTCTTACAGTGAAGCTCTTCTTCACATATGTTCATCACACATCTATATGAACTTGGCTTATGGTTATCAGTGTTTATCTTCTAGTGTACTTGGATATTATTAACAATGGAACTTGTTATCAGTTTTGAACATCTACTTTCTTCTTGTTTGTGGCTTGGAGGCAGTGAGTGAGGACTAACTATGTATTTCCTTTATCTCAGACACAGTAAACAGAAAGATAAAAAGACCCACGGCCAGTATCTTTCATGCTGTTTGAAGTAAGATGCAGTTTTTCAGCAGTAGATTTCTTCCCACGGACAGCAAAGATAAAAAGAGACTTTATAACTTTGGAATAGATTGAGAGCCAACTTACTGAAATAGGTACATACTTTAGAGTTATAGAACTATTTTTGAAGAATATTTTACATTCTAGAAAGGAATTCATATTAACTACAATAATATGTAGTTAATTTCTTCTTGTCTTTCTTTTCTATTGAATATTTTATTTATTTACATTTCAAATGTTATCCCCTTTCCTGGTTTCCTCTTGGAAACCCCTTATTCTATCCTCCCACCCCCGGCTTCTATGAGGGTGTTCCTCCACCCACTCACCCACTCCTGTCTCCCCACCCTGGCATTTTCCTACACTGGGGCATCGAGCTCTCCCAGGGCCAATGGCCTCACCTCCCATTGATATCTGACAAGGCCATCCTCTGTTACATATGCAGCTGGATCTATGGGTCCCTCCACATGTACTCTTTGGTTGGTGGTTTAGTCCCTGGGAGGTCTTGGGTGTCTGACTGGTTGACATTGCTATTCTTCCTATGGGTTGCAAACTCCTTCAGTCCTTTCTCTAACTCTTCCACTGGGAAAACAGTACTGAGTCCAATGGCTGGCAGCAAGTATCTGCCTCTGCATTTGTCAGGCTCTGGCAGAGACTTTCAGGAGACAGATATATCAGGCTCCTGTCAGCAAGCACTTCTTTTCTTTTTAATAAATAATTCCATTTGTTTACATCTTATATAATATCCCACTTCCAGGTTACCCCTTTACCAGCACTCCATACCACATCTGCCCTCCCCACTCCCCTTTGTCTGTATGACAGTACTCTCCCACCCATCCACACTCTCTTGCCCCAACCATCCAGCCTCCCTGGGACCAAAGGCCTCTCCTCCCCTTGCTGCCATGCAAGGCCATCTTTTGCTACATACATATCTGGAGCCATGGATAAATCCAGGTACACTCTTGGTTGGTAGTTATACTCTGTGAGAATTGTGTTGTCAGGCTAGGCTAGTATCCTAATAGGATAGTTAGTAGCTAACTTCTTCTTCCAATGGGGTTGCAATTCCCCACCATTCCTCCAGACCTTCTGCTAGCTCCCTGACCAGCAATCACTTCTTAGCATCCACAATAGTGTATGGATTTGGTGTCTGATACTGGGTATATATCTAAAAGATGCTCCAATTTAAGGACACATGCTCCACTATGCTCATAACAGCCTTATTTATAATAGCCAGAGACTGGAAAGAACCCAGATGTTCTTCAACAGAGATATGGTACAGAAAATGTGGTACATTTACACAGTGGAGTACTACTCATCTATCAAAACAATGACTTCATGAAATTCTTAGGCAAATGGAGGGAACTAGGAAATATCATCCTGAGTGAGGTAACAAAAAGAACCACATGGTATGCACTCACTGATAAGTGGATATTAGCCCAAAAGCTCCGAATACCCAAGATACAATTCACAGACTACATGAAGCTCAAGAAGAAGGAAGACCAAAATGTTGATGCTTCAGCCCTTCTTAAATGGGAGAACAAAATACTCAAGGGAGGAAATATGGACAAAGTATGGAGCAGAGACTGAAAGAACGGGCAACCTTCTTGCCTTTCATACTAGAAAACATACTAAAAATCTTACTCCATAAAACCAAGAAGAACTGACAGCGAAAACGATAAATTCATACATAAATGTGCACTTCTAAATTTGTTTACATGACGAATACTGGGAAATGTATGCTCCAATCTGCTCATCTTAAAGATGAGAAACTTCATTTTCTTGTTGTC
The DNA here is from genome assembly GCF_011064425.1 of Rattus rattus. Lineage (NCBI taxonomy): Eukaryota > Metazoa > Chordata > Mammalia > Rodentia > Muridae > Rattus > Rattus rattus. Next base: position 146,030,621 of record NC_046156.1, on the reverse strand, counting down.
TTCAGCATCTCTCCCTCCCACTCTCTCCCTCCCTTCCTCCCTCCCCCTCTCTTTTTCTCTCTTTCTCTCCCTCAATCCCTCTCTCTCTCCCCCTCACTTCCTCCATCCTCCTTCCCTCCCTTTCTCCCTCTTTCTCTCTTTCTCTCTCCCTGCGTCCCTCCCTCTGTTTCTCTCTTCCTCCTTCCCTTTCTCCCACCCTCTCCCTCCCTCTCCCTCCCCGCACTCTCTCACCCCCCAGTGTCTCTCTCTCTCTCTCTCTCTCTCTCTCTCTTTCTCTCTCTCTGTCTGTCTTTCC